>NW_027420477.1:0-64626 GCF_009905375.1 Apium graveolens
CAGTTCAACAATTATGTCACTTCAATATCTACATCTTTCCTTCTTCAACGGATATCTCTCATCCGTTGACAAGTGATTGTTCTCAACGGATAAGCTTAACAGCAGTATCCATTGATATCAGTTTCTACTTTAACGGATACTCCCTATCCGTTGATGGTCTTAGACATATAAACTGAATCTATTCCAAATGTAGAAGACATGGTTACTGTACAATTACTTCTAGGATTGAGGGAAGGGGAGTGATAATTTGAGTGAGGGTTGGGTTGCTCCCAGGAAAAAGGAGAGGGTTGAGAGTACAATATGCATGTTATTTCTTCCAGCATGGCAAAAGTGAGTGAGAGGAGTGCCACCTTAGTAGGTGAGGGTGAGGGTGTGTGTGAGCCAGGGGGAGCCCCTGATGCAAGAATATAGAGAAATGAGAAAAAGCAGGTACAGAAGCTATAAGGGTGGATCCAGCCATTGCTAGTGAGTCAATGATTGTGGATGATGCTGAAAAGGGAAGACAATTTCAACAACATTACAAAGCTGAAATTGATAACATTTCCTTGGATGCTGACACTTTACTCATCCTGTTTCAGCCTATCAACTGTTGGCTGCTCAGGGCAATGTGGAGGCAGAGCAGACTTTGAACATAGTGCACACTTCAAAATCTCTTCAAAGAGATAAAGCTGCTGTTAATAGGATGCCTTCTCAAGCTGGTGAGCCATCTGAAGAATTTGAAGTAAATTCTAATGATGATGACTCTATTTCTTTGGATGGAAGCATGAACTTAGGGGGAGATGCAGGCCCAAGTTCTGTTACAAATTTACCTGAATGGGCATGGACAAAGAAATCTACACTAGGACAGTTTGGTGTAGCTTTGGTCAAGCAGGTTATGGCTATTCAAAAGGCCCTTCAGGACACTTCAGATGCTGGTACCAAGGCTATTCTTCAAGCTCATCTAGACTCTCTGCATTTCTTGCAGTTGCAGCACATCAGACAGAATTTGAGTGTGGATGAACTCAAAAAGGATATTGCTGACTTGAAATCCTACAATTCTGAGAAGTTGGATTCAGTCATGCCTTATGGTACAATGCAAGATTTGTTGCTGAGATTGAGGAGAGAATCTGATGCTGACAAGAGGCTGGCCAAGTTGGAAAACAGAGTTCAAGTCATTGAAAACTCTGTGGTCACCATTCTTCAAAATCAACAATCTCAGACAAGTCTACTATTGCAGCTGGCAAAAGCACAAGGCTTGACCCTACACTTGATGATAACAAAAAGGGGGAGAATAAAGGGGAAAGGGAAGGAGAGCCATCAACAAAAGTTCAAATATCTAAAGTGCTAGTTCCTGCCATCACCTTCTCCAACACTTCAAATCAAAGGAAAGCTTGATGGTGATCTAATCCAGATAGCAGCAGTGAGATGAAAGTCAAAGAGCAAAGGAGGAAAATTGATGAAAGGATGCAACAAATTTTTGGTTCTACAACTTCAAAATCACAATATATGAAGCATAGCACAAAGTTGGAGCCAATCATTATGGAGCTCAAGTCAGTAAGGAGGAATAAGGTTGGAGAGACTTCTTCCAAGAATCTGAAACCTATGGTTCTCAAGCCCAACAACAGATGCAATAAGGACTCTACAAAGAACCCTCTAAGCCTTGCTCAGTTAAAAGGAGTGGATTTTCCTCTTCCAAAGCCTGATGAAGACAAGGTTTTGGGTGGTAATATCATAAAGCACAAGGAGACCAAGGATGTGGTTGAAAGAATGAACATGGCTATTATCTTTATAGAGGGAAAGAATATATGTGATACAAGGACATCCCAAATTCTCAATAGCCAAGAGGGAAGAAGCCAGAAGGTTGAAGGAAGAAGCTAAAAAGCTAAAGGCTGACAAAAGAGCACAAGCAAAACTTGAAAAATAGCTAAAGTCAAGTCAAGCTGAAGAAAAGAAAGAAATTGAAGATAAGGGTGAAGAGTAGTAGGGGGGATATGCTTAGTGATGATATGGAAGAAAGAAGTAAGGAAAGAAAGGAATGGCACACTCAAATTATGTCTGCTGTGCTGCAACTGCAAGAGATGCAGAGAGTCTAGATGAGCTTGAAGAATAGCCTTGGTACCAGTATCTGAAGTGTCCTGAAGGGCCTTTTGAATAGCCATAACCTGCTTGACCAAAGCTACACCAAACTGTCCTGGTGTAGATGATGAACAAAAAGGGGGAGAATAAAGGGGAAAGGGAAGGAAAACCATCAACAAAAGTTCAAATATCTAAAGTGCTAGTTCCTGCCATCACCACTTCTCCAACACTTCAAATCAAAGGAAAGCTTGATGGAATTGATCTAATCCAGATAACAGCAGCTGAGATGAAAGTTAAAGAGCAAATGAGGAAAATTGATGAAAGGATGCAACAAATTTTTGGTTCTACAACTTCAAAATCACAATCTATGAAGCATAGCACAAAGGTGGAGCTAATCATTATGGAGCTCAAGCCAGTAAAGAGGAATAAGGTTGGAGAGACTTCTTCCAAGAATCTGAAACCTATGGTTCTCAAGCCCAACAACAGATCCAATAAGGACTCTACAAAGAACCCTCTAAGCCTTGCTCAGTTGAAAGGAGTGGATTTTCCTCTTTCAAAGCCTGATGAAGATAAGGTTTTGGGTGGTAATATCATGAAGCACAAGGAGACCAAGGATGTGGTTGAAAGAATGAACATGGCTATTATCTTTAGAGAGGGAAAGAGTATCTGTGTGATACAAGGACATCCCAAATTCTCAATAGCCAAGAGGGAAGAAGCCAGAAGGTTGAAGGAAGAAGCTAAAAAGCTAAAGGCTGACAAAAGAGCATAAGCAAAACTTGAAAAATAGCTAAAGTCAAGTCAAGCTGAAGAAAAGAAAGAAATTGAAGACAAGGGTGAAGATGTTGGTATGGGGGACATGCTTAGTGATGATATGGAAGAAAGAAGTAAGGAAAGAAAGGAATGGCAGAAAGGGAACAGAAAGAAGGCCAAGGCAAAAAGGAAGATTGTAGATGAAACTGAAGAAACCCAATCAAAATCCAAAGCACTACCTTCTATCCCTGAACCCATTGTGCCTGACCCCTTCATAAACATCCATGGTGAAACAATCACTCCTAAGGAGGAACCAATGATTGGGACACCATCAAATTGCCCACTTTCTTAACCACTTCTCCACCATCAAAGAAACAGAAAAGAAAAATCAAATCAGCACCTAAATTCACTCAGAAGCCTAAGCCTAAGCCACAAGCCTCAAAGGATGATTATGTTCACATTTGTGACATAAAAGAATTTACAGACATCGAACTCTATCTGGATGAGCTGGAGGAAGGAAGGGGAATAGATGCCTACAGACAGCTTCCAGAAAGACTAGTGTTCAAATATAAAGGAAGTGGGGAAAGGACTTGGCCTCTTTACAGAATTCTGAATCAAGGCTATTCTACCTTGGTTAGAGTTTACTCAGCTATAAAAAGGGATTATGGCTTTACCAGGACTGCCAAAACTGAGATTCTCAACAAGATTGCCAGCATAAGGAAAACTTGGGGGGAGCCCAATGCCTTGCCTAGAACATTACTCATCTCAGAGAGAGGAATTACAGTTCATAAATCACCTCATTGGTTGATGGAGTTCAGAGACAATAAAGGAGTCAGAAGATTTTTCAGACTTGAAGATCAGCTCAAGATTGCCAGTAATGAAACTCTCAAGGATATGCAATCTAAGTTGGACATCAATGAAGGAGATGAAGCTGAATTCTACAGACAACTCCAACTCCAAATAGAGGAGAATGACAGGAGGCTAGGGAAGAAACAAGGGATCAAAGGAAAAGGAATTAATCTGCTCAGGCTAAAGGAGCACCTTGAAAACAATGTAATTCTTCAATTATATCTCAGTATACACACTTTTTCGGCACTTTTGAATTTCTACTTATTTCAGTTCATATGTTGTTAAGTGTTTTATTATCATCAAGTTAAACCCAAATTTATGCCTACAGTTCTAGTAGACATAAATAGGGGGAGATTGTTAGGAATATGTGTATTAGTTTGATGATAAGTTAAATAAAACACTTAAGTAAAAATCTAGTGTTGTAGCCTCAACGGATAAGACCATTTTGGCTATCCGTTGAAGGAGTAGCTTACTTAGAAATAAGTTTAGTATTATAGCACATTTCATTCTCTGTATTAAGTTGTAATTCTTAGATGTTGTGGGAAATTATCAGTCATGTTGACTACTAGTGGATATGCAAATAGGAGGGCTAATTGTAAATATTTCATGCCTTGTAATTTTGTATAAGTGAAGTAGTATCAACTGATATTAAAGACCTTCAACGGATGGGAAACAAAGCTTCAACGGATGTCTCTAAAGCTTCAACGGATAACATCCATCAACGAATGAGTGCTTCAACAGATAAAGCTTCAACTGCTAATGCATCAACGGATAAAGCTTCAACGTATAAAGCATCAACGGATGAAAGCTTCAACGGATGCTTAGTTCAATAGTAGTTGATAGTGACAATTCATAAGCTGACAGAAGCACATGGGTTGACATAGACAAACTGGAATATGGCAGCCTCTAGGAGGAATCAAGAAAATGCAGCATTTCCATTCTGGTGCAAACAAGGAAGTATTCAAAGATTCACAGCTAAACCTAAATTGCATTGGATAGAGAAATGAAGAAGAAACATGTGAAGAATCTTTTAATTGTATTTTACAGTTTTGTCTTCACTTGTAAACTTGGTGATATATAAACCAAGTAGCATCTAGTAATTAGATGGTGAATTTTCCAGAGCTGTTTAGAAAAATCCAGAGAGAAAATCATCTAGTTTGTACTAGGAAGCAGCTGTGATTTAATTCTTTGAATCACAGATTTTCTGAAATAACACATCTCTGGTGGAACAACAAATCCACCAGAAAAGTTTTTAAGTCTGTTTTGTTCTTTACATTTTTGTTTGAATATATATGTCTGCATTAGCTCAAAGCAATTCACACACACTTGTTCATCAAAACACATAGCCTAGAAACTGCTCAAAACATGAAAAAGTTTTGAGATTTACATTCAACCCCCCTTCTGTAAATCTCTTTGTTAGTTCACTGGGAATAACACACCACAAGCTCCAGAATCAAACTACATATCACCATGAATATACATGCAATCAAAACACATCACTAACCCCAGACTTGGCCGGAAATTGGCCAAGAACATCGCCGGTTTCCGGCGAATATCGTAAATCTTCAAAACACAACTCCCTTCGATTCACTAATCCTCTATTAACGAGCTATATACCAATCGATTGCAAATTTCATAAGGAATATAATCCACTAAATCAATAGCTAATAACCCATAAATCAAAAAGCCCCAAATTTCAATTGAAAACATTCATACGGGTTATAAACCCTAATTTAAAATTTGAGAATTAAACCCACTTTTGAGCATGTTATTGAACTCCAAATCAGACGTATGACATATGAAAATCAACAGGAAAACAAGCTCTACAACATGCAATCATCAAATCATACAAACAATCATCTGAACAAAAATTCATATTTTTAATAAAAATAATGCAAAATTTAATAAAAATATAGAAAAATACCCTTGATTCTGCAGTTCTGAAACTTGAAGAAACTGAAAGAACACCTTAAAACCTCTATTTTGGTTACTCGAGCGTTCTAAACGGAGATCAATAACACCTTCAATTTGTGGTTTGATTTTCAGAAGATTATATAATTATAAGGTTTTTCTCTGGAAAATTATATATTTAGCTGACTGCAAATGATTTTGATACGAAATAAAATACGGTAAAAGGCTATTTATAATTACGGAAAATTAGTATCCCGTTGGATCATTCCGAATATAAAACGGTATGTTTATTTAAAAAACTGATCCAAACGGTATCGGTTTTCGGGATAGTTATCCAAATCAGTACAATTGTACTGCGGTCTTGGTCTCAGCGCCTGGTTACACGTATTACGAGGTGATAATTGTGATAGTTTAATAAAAAGCTCCCGTTTATCGAAAATACGGGTTTTATTGATTTACCGAAATGAATATTGTATCGAAAATATTGCGTCGGGACCCGCGCAAGACAAACCGTACGCCGGATCGAAAAAGTCGAAACATGGAAAATGCTCGGAATATTACAATTAGGTTAGGAAGGAGTTCTCGGAAGAGTTTCGGGTTCTAAAAACGTAACAACGGGTGACGTAGCTTGGTTCCCGTTTTTATAAAATAGATTTTAAATACCCGGAAAATGATTTTATAAAATTCATATGTCCTATAAATTCATAAATCAACATAAAAATGATTAGGAAGATATGACAATTATCTATATTTTATTTTGGACATATAAAAAATAAAATACTCAATTAATAATATTTTAAACATCCAAACACATTTAACACTTAACAAATAATTCACAGAATAGATACTGAACACATATAATAATAATTACATGATATATCCCGGATATTACACCTTTAGTATCCTTCTGACTGGTAATCTCTTCTCCTGTCAAATTGTCGATATCCTGGTGCATTACTTCTTCCTGACACCTTCTTATTTTTTCCAATAGTTCCGGCTGAAAAGTCATAGCATAAATCATTTCAGTAGAGTTTTCTGGAACACGAACTTCAATCTCCAATTTATCAAATTCTTTGATTAAGTCTTCTGAAGATGTTAACAAGTTCAATCGTTCCTTTCGACTTAACGCATCTGCTACTATATTGGCCTTGCCTGGATAATAATTGATTGAAACGTCGTAGTCCTTGATTAACTCTAGCCAACGTCGTTGTCGCATGTTAAGTTCCTTTTGTGTGAAAATATACTTTAAACTTTTAAGATCCGTATAAATCTCACATTTTTCTCCGTACATAGTGTCTCCAAAGCTTTAGTGCGAACACAATTGCTGCTAGTTCGAGATCGTGCGTCTGATATTTCTGTCCATGCGGCTTTAACTGTCTGGAAGCATATACGATCGCGTTTCCATGTTGCATCAAAACACATCCGAGTCCTCGATACGAAGCATCGCTGTATATGACAAAGTCTCCTTGATCATTAGGTAAAACAAGCACAGGTGCGGTTACTAGTCAATTCTTTAATTCTTGGAAACTTGCTTCACATTTCTTGTTCCATTCGAACTTTTCATTTTTTGCGTCAACTTCGTCAATGGTGTGGCTATCTTTGCAAAGTCTTTAATAAACCTTCTGTAATAACCGGCTAATCCTAAGAAACTTCTGACTTCTGTTGGCGTCTTTGGTCTTTCCCAATTTAAAATAGCTTCAATCTTTGCTGGATCCACTTGAATTCCTTCAATACTGATAATGTGTCCTAGAAATTGCACTTCTTTTAGCCAAAATTCACATTTTGAAAATTTCGCATAGAGTTGCTCATTTCATAATGTCTCCAATGTCATTCTTAAGTGTGCTGCATGTTCTTCTTCCGTCTTCGAATAAATCAAGACGTCATCAATAAATACAATGATAAACTTATCCAGGTACTTCTTGAATACTCGATTCATCAAATCCATAAACGCTGCAGGTGAATTCATCAGTCCAAAAGCCATCACGAGAAATTCATAATATCCGTACCTCGTTCCGAACGCAGTCTTTGGAATATCTTCTGCCTTGATCTTTAACTGATGATAACCTGATCGTAAGTCGATTTTCGAAAACCATGCTGCTCCTTTCAGTTGATTAAATAAGTCATCGATGCGAGGCAATGGATTTATTCTTGATAGTTAACTTGTTCAGCTCACGATAATTAATACACAGTCGCATGCTACCGTCCTTCTTTTCACAAACAATACTGGTGCGCCCATGGGGATACACTTGGCCTTATAATTCCTTTGTCGAGAAGTTCTTGCAACTGCTTTGCTAATTCCTTCATTTCAATAGGTGCCATTCGATATGGAGCTTTTGAAATTGGTTCAGTCCCTGGCGCCAAATCAATAGTGAACTCGACTTCTCGATCCGGTGGAAGTCCGGGAAGTTTGTCTGGAAAGACATCGGGAAACTCACAAACTACAGGAATATCTTCAATCTTTGGACTTTCTTTGTTGATATCCAACACGTAGGCTAAATAAGCTTGACATCCTTGGCGTAACAATCGTTTCCTCTGCATCATTGTTAAGATCTCTGCATTTGCTTTTCACCTTTAAATATTACCGTTGTATTTTTTAGTCTGCAATTTCACTGTCTTATTTACGCAATCAATCTGAGCATATTACTAGCTAGCCAATCCATTCCTAAATAACATCAAATTCTCCTAACCTGAAAGGTATCAAGTCAACTGAGAAATGACATCTCCCTATCTCAACATCACAACTGGGCATACTAGATCTACCATAACCTGATCATCATTTGCTAATTTTATGACTAGCACTTCATCTAACCACTGAATCTCACAGTCTATCCTAGAGATAAAATCTTCAGAAATAAAAGATCTAGTAGCTCCTGAATCAATCAATACTAGTGCATTTACAAAATTCACAGGGAGCGTACCTGCAACCACATTCAGACTCTATACTGCTTCCTTTATTGACATGTTGAAAGTCCTTGCCCTGGGCTGATATTGTGGCGGTGGTGGAGGTGGAGGTAATGCTAAAACCCTTGGAATACTAGCGGCCATTGTAACTCCTCTGCAGTCCTTGGCAATATGTCCTTTTCTTCCACACTGGAAACTAGTGACCTCTGCTCTTCCATCGGAAATTCTCTAGAGCAGTGTCCCCTTTGCTTGCACTTGAAACACGTGACATTTGGCTTGTTGCAAATCCCATATACTTTTTACCATATGTTCTGCAATCAGGTATAGGCGGTCGGATAAGTCTCTGCTAATTCGGGGCTGGAAGTTGATTACCCGTCCTCTGGTTGCTTTGTTCTGGTCTCCTGGCATTTACTTTTCCTCGGGCTTGAAATCCTGGCCTTTTGTTGAAACAGTTCTAGGAATTTCCCGGTTCCTTCTCTTTCTGAGATGCTTCGCTCTCACCTTCAATGAGCATGTCCTTTGAACAACAGCCGTATAAGTTGTCAGCTCAAATACAGCTACTCTGCTATGAATCCATGGCTTCAATCCCTGCTGGAATCTTTGGCCCGTTTTTTATACATTTCCACTTGCTCAGGTACAAATCTGGCCAATTCAGTGAACTTGGTCTCATAATCCGCAACCGATAAGTTGTCTTGCTTCAGCTCCAGGAACTTGATCTCTACTGGTTCTTCATGAAGCGAGGAAAATATTTCTCCAGGAAAAGATCAGTGAATCTATCCCAGGTCACCACACCTTTGCCTTCCAAAGCTTTCTTCGATTCCCACCAGTAATTGGCTTTTCCTTTCAAAAAATAGCTGACAAAGTCCGTCTTCTATTCCTCAACTTTCACCAACGTAAAAGCCTTTTTTATCTCCTTCAACCAAGCTCTCACCTTTGTAGGATCCGTGGAACCGGTAAATTCTGGAGGTTTTACCGATTGAAATTGCTTGAAAGTAACTACAGGTGCTGCTAGAGGTACTTGATGTCCTGGATGAGCGGCTTGCTGTAGCATTTGTTGTTGAAACTTTTGTGTTGTTGCTGCATCTGTTATTGCATCATCAACATCTGCTGTCACATGAGATGAACATCTGATCCATTGATTATTATCATTTTGGCCCTGGGTATGCTGCCTCTGCACATGTCCTGCTGCCTCAAGTCAGTAAGCTCCTGAGAACCAACTCTGTGGATCTGGTGTAGCCTCTCTCTCAAGATGTAGTCTGGGTGAAGTGCTCGAACTGGACCATCCGCATGTGTCTCAAACAACCCAAGGATCTCTCTACACTGATCCTGCCATCTGACCCTCTCCTCTCTCTTTGACTGGAAATGCTGATATGTAACTGTATGATGCTCATGTAGATTCGTATGGGAACCTCGAGAAGGCAATGGTAACGGCTCATCTACTACTACCTCGTCCATAAACTCTGGATATGGAAACTGAAATACTCCGGGCATAGGGGCATAAATAGCTAGCGGTGCAGGAAACAAAACAGGCTGCTCCATGGGTGCATCTACTGGTGGCTCTAACTCAGGCTCCATCTGGGGAATTTCTGGCAACTCAACTGATGGCACAGGAACCCGGGGCTATAAATCCTCCCACTGTGAAATATCAACCATGTCAGGAACAACGAACATCGGGAACTCTAATGGTGGAAAATCAGGTATCTCTGGCTCAAAATAAGGGAAATAATCGACAAAATCTGGTACCTCTGGTGGAGGGGGTATATCTGGTGCTGGTCCAGGTGGCAATGGTGGAGGTGGTGGTAATGGAGGAAAGATCTGCACTAATACTGGGGCCAGTACTGGTGCTACCACTGGATCTGTCTCAGTCGTTCCGTAGATGATGACAAAGAAGCCATCTAATATACATAACAATAATAACATAAAAACAATCAAATCACAATCCTAAAACTCATAACTTCTAATCACATAAACAAACAATCCTAACATTCTTACTTCTATCCTATATGACCTTCCTGTCTTATCTTAACCCTAATGCTTTTGTTTTCAAGGGTCAAAACCTAAGCTCTGCTGCCAACTATAACACCCTCCAAATTCGGGGTATAGATTTGGGGCATTATTAATAACAACTACCAACTAAACCTGCACAAGCGGAATATAAAGATAATAATTACCACGAACTACTACTACTCAGGATCTTTTAAGGTTAAGTGTTGAAAATAAGAATGACACACTAACTTCATTACAACCCCAAATAAAAACAATCTATCTCAAGAACTCTCTTTGTTACAAAATGTATTCTATCTACAATCTCATCACACAACCTTTATTCAAAAAACATTATTACTTATCCTGTTACACCTGATCTGGTAGCTCAAAGCTCTCTCGGGGATAGGGATGAACATTCTTGGTATACGAGGGTCCCGCTGCTTGACTCGCTTCTTGACTACGCGATTTCTGATGGGTTTCAGTCTCTATCTTAACTCTAAAAATAGGAATAACAATAAAAGGGGATGAGCCAAAATTGCTCAACAAGACTGCAACAATAATATATATATAGTATAAAAGAGAGAAGAATAGATGAACCGATAATCTGCTGGTTTGAACAACCATATGTATCTGTATAGGATAATAATTTGCCAACACTGGTGAGTGCCAAATGAATAAGACTAGAAACAAGAAAATATGCACTATAACCTGCTGATCAGTCATGATACAGTGCGGATCTATACCCAACTGCATAGCCCTAACCAACATAAGGATACTCAGGCAACTATGGCCTATTAATTAAAGGTCTGGGTAAAACCCAGCCCGTATCGTAACCATCCAGTCCAAGGTTTAGCATCCGGAATAATCGGAATGCTTTTGATGTATCCCAACATCAGGATATATCCGAGTATATGTAACAAGGGTAAAAGTATAGAATATGGATAAGAAATTCAATAATTTGGGAGAATTCAAGAATCGAAATGAAATAGAAACAAGAATCAATAATTGTGTAAAAGTGTATATGAACAAGAATTATCAAACTGTAACTGATATGGAAAATAGGGTATAATTCACTATTCTGAATTTAGAATAGGGGAAAAACTTGCCTTGCGCGTACTTAACCTGGTTCAACTCACCGCCTTCGATCTCTAGCTTGATCTGCCTTGCTGACACTGAACCAATCATAGAAAGATAGTCATTTAGATAACTTACTACATACGTGTATCTCGAATTGATACTACGCAACCCTATCAATCTACCCATGCGTTTCTATCTGACTCGCACCTATACATATATAATTACATAGCACATAAGGTTCACATAACCACGTAAAGCATATAGCACATAAGGCACATAATTGATTTTTAGACTTATAAATATTTTTGGAATCGATACTAGACTCATACCTGTATTAACTAACCCTATCTGATTTTATTATAATTTTCGGATTTATTTGACTCGATTCTACCCCTATTAGGGCCTATAAACCATTAACTAACACAGAAAACCCTATTTTGGAAGAAATTATGACTTACAATTATTTTTATTGGATTCGTTTCATTTTTCTGAGTCTAGGGGTCTTCGTTTCACTCAAATCGGACTAACGGTTTAATTATTATGAATTAAACAAGATTTAATTAATTAATAGTTGATTATAAATAATAATTATAAAAAATATGTTAGGTCACACACACTGTAGAGGGGGGTGAATACAGTGTATAGCACAATCAAATCGAACTTTAATAACTCAAGTAACAGAAAACAAACTTTATTCAAAACAATAAACTCTGTTACAGTATGGAACTGTCCTCTCTCAGTGATGAACAAATATCACGAGAGCTGCTAGGGTTACAATGAATAATCTTCTCGATAAGATAACACTTTAGTGTAAACCCTATGTCTGTGTTTATATACTACACAGTTACAAGATAATCGCTAATTGATATGGAATATATTCTGCTTCCTAAAATATATCAATCAGATATTTTTCTTCCAAGTATTCTATTCTTCATAGAATTCCTTCTTCATGCATATCTTCTTATGTTTGTCTCGATCTTCTCTTCCTGTAAATCAGCTGCTTCCTTATCTGAACGTTTCCTTTAAGTCCTGATATTATCTTCTGATAATATCTCCTGAACCTTAAGTACTGATGAAGTTCTGACTTCAGTATAAGTATGATTTCAGTTAAGTACTGATTTGTCCTGTTTAAGTAAGATCTGAAAACTAAACATAAATCATTAGTCATGACATTATCAAATATATCTAACAATCTCCCCCAACTTGTAAATTAGCATAATATACAAGTTAACAGATATTTGATGATGTCAAAAACATTAAGTACAAATGCATGAGAATTTGACTAGATAACTACAACTTACAGTCCTTAAAGCTTTACCAACTTTAACTTCTGATAACAACTTCAGTCTGTATTCATATCAGAATTTGAGCAGTTGTAGATCTTGACTTGGCTTCATCTTCTGATCTCTCTGATGTCAGGAGTTGTTCTGAGATAGTTCTTTAACAAACATCTCTCAGCATATCTGAGTTCATCAATCATCCTCCTTTTAGCATCTTTAAGTTCTGCAGAATCTTCACCAGTTTGAAAGATTGCAGCCCTGAGATCATTAATTTTAGCTTTCTTTATGTCCTGATCCAGTCTGATCAAATACGCCTTGTCAGACTCAAGATTGAATTCCACAGCCTTGTAACCCAGAAAGGTAGTTATAATCTTAGCAGAGTTAGGCTTCATCTCAACAATATCACCCTTGTGATCTCTGTACTTTGGAAGATATGTGCTGTCAGACTTAACAGAATAAAGCCTTTTCTGTCTCTGAATTTGACTCTTCAAATAGTTTGCAGCACTTTCTGTTATTTTGTCATTCACTTGAAGTAAGAATAATACATGTTCCAATTCTTCAAAATACTTCAGTGGAATGGCATTTTCCCTTATATGATAAACCCTACCATCTGTCATGAAGTACAACAAGATGTGTTCTTTCAAGTAGGTATGGTAAACCATCTGTACAGATTCTAGTTGATTCAATCTTTCAGGAGTTGCTCCAATACCTGGTTCACTTAAGGAAGTTGGATCATTGGTTGTGTTCTGTATTCTTCTTTCATCAGCACTTCCCAATCCAGTTTTATCTCTTGCTTCCTTTCCAGTAACCACTCTTGCTTCAAAACCACTTGCAGCAGTCTTCAAAGGTTGAGTCTGTTTGGCTTTGGTGAATCCTGGTAGGAGTATCTTTGAAGGTTTAACATGAGCAATGTCAGAGGTTTCCTTTGATTTATCTTCTGATATCAAGTTAACTTGAGCTATGTCAGAGGTTACTTGCTTCTTTGAGATATCAGAACTAACTATCTTTACTCTGAACAACTTGAGCCATGTCAGAGGTTGTCTTAGAAATTTTTCTTGAAGTCAGAGCAAGATCAGCATCTTCAACAGTAATTTCTTCATCCACAGGAGGCACATAAACCTTGATAGGTTCACCAACTTTCTCTTTGCCCTTGGACCTTGGATCTATCTGCAATTGTGATATAACCTTGGTTGCTTCAGGATTTGTTCTTTCTTTTATCACAATGCCTTTGACTTTGGAAGTTTCTTTTTACCAACAGAAGCTTCAGATTTAGATTTGACTTTTTCTGACTTAAGTCTAGCTTCTTCTTCCATCAGACTTTCCAAGTCCATTCCTGGATTCTCCTTAGAAATAACTGTCTTGATAATTCTTCATCAAGATCCAAAAGTTCATCAGAACTTATCCTTTTACCAGTAGCAGAAGTAATTCTTTTTCCAGCATCAGAACTTGTCCTGTGACTTGTAATTTCAGCTCTTCTTGATGAGAAACTTCTACCTTGACCATGACCTCCACCCATTCCAGAGTTTCCCTGGTCATCTTTTTCATCATCCTTCCCCTTCAGTGTCTGATCAGTTTTGCATTTGGACTTAATTACTTTCTCCCCCTTTTTGGCATCAGCAGGTAAGAGAAGAGAGACAAGCAATTCCACTGAGGCTTGGATTTCATCGAGTTGAGATTGCTGAGAAGCTTGATTTTTCAAAATATCATCAATCTGAGACTGTTGCTTCTCTTGGGTCTTCTCAATGTAAGCAACTCTGTCAAAGGTAGGTTGAAGAATTTTTTTCAAGTTTTTATTTTCTTGCTTGAGCAATTCTTCCTGAATTTTATGTAACTCTGCATGAGTTGTTGAATGGAGACCTTGAAGATGTCTAGTACTCAATGCAGTGACTCGAAGCTGTGTCTTGAAATCATCATTAATTAACATCATCAGCTTTGCCAAGTGCTCAGCAAGAATCTTTTCAGATGGAACAAAGGTAACTGAGTTCCATTCCTTAGTCCACTCCTGTCCTCTAGGAGTTTCACTCCAAGGTACTGGTGCTTCTTCGTACAAACTTCTTGACTAGTTCAGATTTGAAACAGTTTGTGAGGTGCATGTCCTGAAGGACCAGCTTCATCAGCATCTGCATTGAGCAGCATCACCAGTATCATCAGCATTTGCAGCATCAGAACTTACAGAATCAGCATTCTGATAAAACAACAGTATGAGAAGCAATCGAGGCTTCAGCATCATCCTCTAAGTGCTGATCTGTTTCCAAGTTCTGATCAACAGCCATATCCTGATGCTCACCTATATTCTGATCATCAACATCTAGATGCAGAGAAGGTGTAGTAGACAATTCTGGAGTTTGAGTAGCATCAGTAACAGGTGTTGTTGATGGATTAATTTTGTTGGAGCTTCTAAGTAGAGAACCTCAGGCACAACCAGGTTTGAATATCAATTTCAGCACTTGTGCCTGGGTCTACAGGAGATACAGTTTCATGTACAGGAGACACAGATGGTGTGTTTGCCTTGTCTGTAGCAGCTTCCTGAGTTGGGGACAATGAAGAAGGAGATGCAGTAGCTTCAGCAAATTCTGGTTCTTTTGAGATCAGAGATTCCTGATCTCCTTCCTTAGCTGCTGCTTCCTCATCATCTGAAGCTGGCCTTTTAGCTCTCTGTTTCTTGTATCTCTTTGAAGGTGGGGATTCCTTGGGAGGTTCAGCAGAAGTCATTCTTCTAAGCCTTTTGAGAAGCTTAGATCCCCCAATTCCAGAATCCTTCTGAGAAGGAACCTTCTCAGCTTCTGTAACAACAGGTTCTGATGCAGAAACCTGTTCCTCACTATCAGACTCATCTCTCAGAACAATCCTCCTTCTCTTCTGTGGTGTCTGAGGAACAGTCTTTGTCCTCTTGGGCTTGGAAGATGAAGGCTTCACAGTAGGTGCTGAGGATGAAGGTTGAGCTGTCTGTGAAGGTGTGAGATATGTTTAAGATATGTTGAGGGAGGGTTGAGGTATAGATGTATATGGTTTGTTCTGATGGTTGGTGTGGTGTTTGATGTGTGGGGTGTGAACATCAGGATAAACAGATCTATAGGTTTGAGGATCAGCATTTACCAGGATCTGTTTTACAGACTGAGGAATCTGTAAAGGTCTAACCACCGTTTTCTTAAGGTCAGCATTTACCAAGTCATTAAAGGCTCGTTTTGCAATTTTAAAGGTGGAATAAGTCAGTGGTAGGTTGGGGTTCAGCACAACAAAAATTATATATAAGCTGACAAATCTAGCAAAGTAGACAACATTCCTATCCTCTGTCATCCTATCCCCAATAAAACCTATCACAGCACTTGCAAAATCAAAATGAGTTTGGTTAATAATAGCATACCCGATGTGCTGACTCATTATGGAATGGCATCAAAGTTGGAACACTTATTCCCGAAGGCTTTAGTGATGCAGTCGAAGAAAAAAGCTCCATTCCTTTCTGATATGTGTGCGTTTCAACTGTCCAAGCTTAGCCAAACTCTCTCATACCCCAAATTGGCCATGAGCTGCTGTAGAGCTGGTTCCTCCGGTGTTGAGAAAATGCAGCCTTCTGGTAAATGTAAGCCTTGCGAACTGTCCAGGAGTTACCACATGTTCAGAATCATCCACTTCAAAAACAATGCTGGGAGTACCATTAGCACCACCATTATCAAAATGCCCAGTCCGCCAAAATGTCAGAACTTGTTGGCTTGAAAAGACTGAAGGCTGGGTCAATGCATACCCAATTTCACTGTGTGTAAGAAGATCTTGCACAAAATGTAACTCAGACGGAGCTTCATCATGATTTAGAATTGCAGCATAGTTGTTGGAACGAACTTGCTCCATCGATGATCAAATCCTTAGGTGCCATGAGAAAAATTGAAAATTAAGATTGCCTGTAAGGTGTTTGATAAAATGTCTGTATGAAAAACCAACGTCAGGAGATGAGAGAGAGTAAAAGCAAAGAAAGAGAGATAAAGTGTAAAAGTAAATAAAAGATTGTATAATCTTCTCTCTCTCTTACTTATACTTGGTTAAAAAAAATAACCGTTGGACACCTGTCAGACATGCAGCAATAATGAATAATTAATGGGCACGGGAAAACAGTAATCATTACTTATCACATGCAGTTTTTCAAGGAAAAAACCGTTCCACTTACCAAGTAATCCCATTAATTGAGGTAAGTCAGTTTTAATTCAAAATTTAAACTGTTCCCACTTATTTAATTTTCACTGCAAAACCAATATTCTGAAAAAAATCAAGTGTGAGAATGACCAAAAAATAAATCAAGTAAACAAGTACTGATATTTTAAAATCAGAACTTAATTTAAATCAAAATTAAAATGGTCATCAGAATATGGATATATCAGGATTTAACAGTGCAGTAAAATTGCAAACATCTCAGAAAAAATCTTGCAAAAATAAGAAATTCCATTAATATATTAAGAGAATACATTCATGAAATTGAAATTACATCAGAGCATTACAAGACTGTCCTAAGCTTCTAAACCTAACATCAACAGCTTTTGTCCTTGGCTAAGAAGCCGGACAAAGCTGACGATGAAGAAAAACAGGAAGAAGAAAATAAATTATTTCTTCTTCCGACTCTTACAAAAAGAATAGCGAGTCGAATGATTCGCTCTTGTTGGCGGAGAGCTTCCAGCCTTTCTTCTTCCAATCGCTCCAGATGGCGATGGTAGTCCATGTAAAAGAACAGGAGGTGTGTGAGAACCTCCTGGGGAACCGAGTCCCAAATCTCATCAGGAATGACAGTTACGTGCCATTCCTGCTGCCAGTCCTCACAGCTCAACTCCATGTTGAAGGTCTCATAGTTCAAAAACATATTGTAGTTGACCATTTGTGTTGGTATGAAGGAAAGAGAGTGAGTATGTGAGAAAAGAAATGATGTGTAGGCTGATTGAGGTGTTGGTTTATATAGGCAAGAGAATGCCAGGAGACAAGGAAATTTAATGCTGACAGGTAGAAATAATTCTACCTCGTCTCCCTAGACTGGGAAGAAGAAAAACAGTCATTGGAAAGTAAAACAGGGTTTAATGCGCACAACAAACAAGTAAAAATTACTGTGCATGTACGTGTTCACTAACCCTAATTAGATTGACTGTTAATATTCCACCCAAACATATTCTGATTAAAATGAGACTGTTTCAGATTTTAACCACAAATAAGTCAAGTAAAGGATCAGAATTTAATATCAGAACTTAGACTTATATCAGAACTTAACAGTCATCAGAACATGATTTCTTAACTCGAAAAATGAATGCCTATCTTGTGATTCTTCACACAAATTCTGATTTCGGTCTTCAGAACTTATATCAGAACTTCCATCAGAACTTGTCCTCAGAATTTATGCAATCTGACACATAAACTGTTCATCTAAAACAACATTGATCACCACAGTAATTTTCATCATTCATATGGAGTGTAGTGTGTGCATTAAGCTAAATATCAGACAAAGAGTAAAGTCTGATTCACTTCAGTACATCTTAGAAATAAGGCATAACTAAAACTTTACTTAAAATCTGTCATTATTCTGAAGCCTACTATTGAATGAGTTCATGCATGAGTCCACCTCAACTGTTTTGTGCTTATTTTATGCATCTTTTGAAATTCCATTTTACAGTGGCTTCTCAGTGTAAGTGAGTCACGACTGCTTATCAGAATTTATGCTATTATCAGAGTATTTCTCCAGTAATCATAGAGTGTGAAAAGTCACCAAGAAAAAATTATTTGCTTTTCTGATGCATATTACTTAATACCAGCAATGCACTTGGGTCGTCCCTTCCACATTTTTACTCTAGACCTCAAAGGAGTACCTGATTTTTTTCTTTTTCTTTTACTTTTTCTTTTGATGAGTGAGGTTTATCAGCACTTAGTACATTCATCAGATTTACTAACATCAGAACTTAACAGATGAGAAGCATATTCTAGTTTTTGACTTAGTAATAAGATAGACAAAGTAAACAACTAAGCTCAATATCAGAATTTGCTTGTGTCAATAGATTTCCACATAAATAATTACTTCTAACATGGGATTCTAGTAGTTGAAGACTACTAGGTCAGCATCTAGCACAGTTATCCTCATAGGATTGAATAGTCACATAAACAGTCATATCACTATCAGAGTTTAGAAATCACATCAGACAACAATCAGTACTTAAGCAATTTTCAATTAAGCACAGAATACACAAAGAGAGTAATTTCTGTAAATACTGATCATAAAGTCTGATGCATCAGAACAAAAACTAAGCAGATTTAGAGAAAGAACCTGAAACCATTCCAAGTTCATTTACCAATTCTTGTAAAAGTAGCTTCACACAGTGGTTTTGTGAAGATATCTGCTAGTTGTTGATCTGTTGGAACAAAATGCAATTCCACTGTACCTTCATCCACTGTTCCCTTATGAAGTGGTACCTAATGCTGATTGCTTTGTAATTGAGTGTTGAACTGGATTACCTGTCATAGCAATAGCAACTTTGATTATCACAGTATATAGGGATTTTAAAATATGTTAACCTATAATCCGAGTAACTGATTCTTCATCCAAAGAATCTGTGCACAACAGCTTCTGCAGCAGTAATTGTACTTCGTCTGCAGTTGATGTGGAAATTGACTTTTGTTTCTTGCTAAACCAAGAAACCAATCTGCCTCCAAGAAATTGGCAGCTTCCACTTGTGCTTTTCCTGTCAATTTTGCAACCTGCAAAATCTGCATCTGAGTAACCTATTAGTTTAAAATCTGATTCTCTGGATACCACAATCCCAGATCAGCTGTTCCCTTAAGATACTTGAAAATTCTTTTCACAGCTGTTAAGTGAGGTTCTCTTGGATCTGCTTGAAATCTTGCACAAAGACAGGTAGCATACATGATATCAGGTCTACTAGCAGTTAGATAGAGTAGAGAGCCAATCATACCTCTGTAATCAGTAATATCTACTGATTTACCAGTATCCTTATCCAGTTTTGTTGCAGTGGCCATGGGAGTGGATGCACTTGAACAATCTTGCATTCCAAATTTCTTCAGCAAATTTCTGGTGTACTTGGTTTGACAAATAAAAGTGCCTTCTTCATTCTGCTTGACTTGAAGGCCCAGAAAATAGCTAAGTTCCCCATCATACTCATTTGATATCTTGACTGCATCAGTTTGGCAAACTTCTTGCAAAGTCTGTCATTTGTAGATACAAAGATGATATCATCAACATATATCTGAACCAGAAGTAAGTCCTTTCCATGGTTGAGGGTAGAACAGTTGTTTTGTCTATTAGTTCCTCTGTTAAATCCACTTTCCAGAAGAAACTGAGCTAAAGTCTCATACCATTGCTCTTGGAGCTTGCTTAAGGCCATAAAGTGCTTTATCAAGCCTTGTAGACATGATTAGGATCATTTGGGATCTACAAAGCCCTGGAGGTTGTTCAACATATACTTCCTCCTCCAATTCTCCATTGAGAAAAAGCACTTTTCACATCCATTTGAAAGACAGTAAACTTTTGTGAGCAGCATAAGCCAAAAATATCCTTATGGCTTCCAATCTAGCAACTGGTGCAAATGTTTTCATCATAATCAATTCCCTCCTGTTGAGAATATCCTTTTGCAACCAACCTTGCCTTATTTCTTGTAATTATGCCATCACTATCAGTTGTTTTCTGAATACCCTACTTTGTACCAACAACAGATCTGTTCTTTGGTCTTGGCACTATGGGTCCAGACTTTTGTTTTCTTTCAAATTCATTTAACTTCTTCCCCGCATTGCTTGCACCCAATCAGCATCTTGAAGAGCTTTCTTCCACTTTCTTTGGTCAGTCTGAGAAAGAAAAGAATTGTAAAGAACATCACTTGAAGTAGCTGTTCTAGTTCTGACACCTGCCTCAGGATTTCCAATATTTAATGTCAGGTGTATGTGATTTAGTCCACTTCCTTGCAAGAGGAAGGTTTTTTTCTAGAACTGGATGCTCCCCCATGCATCCATTGCTATCTTCTATCAACATTTTCTGATGCTCTCCCCCTGAAAACTATGCTCTCTGAGTTTGGATTCTCAGAATTTTAAGTTTTCTAAGAATTATCAGAACTTGGCTTATCAGAAACTTGACGAATCAGAACTTGAAGAGCCAGATGTATGTTTCTGATGCTTCTTGAGATGTGGTTGTATCTTGGTATGCTCCCCCTGCATAGGTGCATCTTCCTTGGCGTAGTCACCACAGTTTCAATAACATCAGAGTTTTAATCCATCAGAGTTTGCAGTATCAGGATTTAGACTGTCAGGATTTCAGTATCAGACATTTAAGTCTTCATTTTCAAATCTCAGCTGATCATGCTCATTGAAATCTTCAAGTCCAAGTAATCTTCTTATCATCAAAAGAGACATGATAGATTCCATGACCACTCTGTTCTCAAGTTATAAGACTCTGAAGCTTTTGTGGAAAGTGGATATCCCAACAAAGATTCCTCATCAGCTTTAGATCAAATTTGGATAGCTGTTACGGATGAGTCTTAAGAACAAAAACACTGCATCCAATACGTGAAAATACTTCAGATTTGGCTTCTTTTCTTCACCATCTCATATGGTGTCTTTCCATGCTTGTTAATTAGTGTTTGCATTCCTTGAGTAAAACAAGCAGTCTGCACAGCTTCAGGCCCATGAAATAGGTTGGAAGCCTTTTGCTTCATCAAGCATTGTACGTGCAGCTTCAATGAGAGTTCTATTCTTTCTTTCAACAACTCCATTTTGTACTGTGGAGTTCCAGGAGCAGAAATTCCTGCTTGATTCCATGGTTTTTGCAGAACTCTTCCATTATCAAATTCTTGAACTCAGTACCATTATCACTTCTTATTATCTTCACAGAATCTTTGAACCAACTTATCCAGTTGCCTGACATGATCAATCAAGATAGATGCAGTTTCACTTTTTGTGTGCAAGAAATACACCCATGTGTATCTGGTGAACTCATCCACTATGGGACCATAGCATATTTCTTCTTTGCAATAGACATGACATTTACTGGACCAAATAGATCAACATGCAGAGGGTATGATAAGGCTCAAGAATTGATGATTCAGTCTTGCTCTTGAATGAGGATTTCCTTTGTTTAGCCTTCTGACAAGAATCACAAAGGCCCATCAGGAGCAAATACTGACTTTGGCAGTCCTCTCACAAGATCTTTCTTGACTAGTTCATTATTTATATTGTTGAAATTTAAATGAGGAGAGTTTCTTGTGCCAATTCCAGCTTTCTTCCAATTGATGCTCTACTCATCAGACAGATTGCAGAAACCATCAGTACTTGTTGAAAGCTTGGCTTCATAGATGTTACCATGCCTGTATCCTTTCAGAACAGCTTTGCCATGTAGATTTACTTACAACTTCACAGTGTTCTTCAAAGAAATCCACATGATAACCTCTGTAACAGATTTGACTACCACTCAGCAGATTGTGTTTAAGTCCTGAGACCAGAGCTACTTCTTTAATGAATGACATTTCCCAAGATTGATATTGCCATATCCCAATATTTTTCAATGTTTCCCATCTCCATAAGAAACACTTGGGCCAGCCTTCTCCACAACAGTCTGATAGCCGGGTCTTTATTTCCAGTCATATGTCCTGAACATCCACTGTCCAGAACTTAGGATGTTTTTCCTGTTGCCCTGCAATCACAAAGACCACAATGATTAGTTTTAAGGACCCAGACTTGCTTGGATCCTTTGGCCTTATTAAGTTTGTTAACATTTGCAGCGGATTTAGCATCAGAGTTTATGTAACATTTTTCTTATCAGGAATTTACCATACAGACTTTGAATCAGAACTACACTAGAAGAACAAATGCTAACTTTCTTTAAAGAAGGTTTTATTTGATAATAATCATAGTTACACGACTATGATATTCCTTACAAGTTAAATATGGAATGCCATAAACTAGTACCACAATGAAAACAAGGATTTTGTGGCTTATCTCTAAACAACTGACTCTTAACTCACTGAACTTTGAGGGTAAGGAGTTATTATCTTATTCTTCCTGCAAAAAGAAGCCAGATGGTTTAGAACTTCCACGTTATGACATGTTTTCTAGGAGCATCAGGAACAGACTTATAATCATTGCTTTTATTCACACCTTCTTTTCCATTCCTATTTTTCTAGGTGATTTTACCTGTTTGCATTCATTAACATCTTTCAAGCTATGCTTAAGCTGCTTCTTGTCATTAAGCCTAAACGTTTACTTCAGTTGTCTTTCTCTGTTTTAGTTTGTCAGAATTTAATTCCTTTTTAACTTCTGATTTCTCAGTATCAGACTTTACAGCTACAAACTTAACAGGTTTTAACTTGGCTTTTGTTTAACAACTATAGGCTTAATATCTACAGTTCCTTTATCATTCTTATCTCCATAACCTAAGCCCTCTTTCCAGTTTTCACTACTTAACAAATTCTGAGTTGTTCTGCCAGAGTTAGTCCAAGTCCTGATAATCTCTCTTTCCTTTTCTAACTCAGCTTTTAGAGATTCATTCATTTTAAGCACTTCATCCCTTACATAGAAAGCATCATCTCTATCTTTCTGAGTTTGATGGAACATGACTAACTCTTTTTCTAAATAATCATTCCTCTTTTTGCAAGCAAGATTTTCAGAAGTTAATCTTTCACATGTTAAAGTTTGATCTCTATACTAATGAACATGGTTTTAAGATATCTTCTCAACTCATTAATATCATCAGTATGAAAGGCATAAGTAGTTTGAGGTACCTTTAATTCAGCAGCTTCAGAACTGCTTTCAGCACTTGCCATATCAGCATTTGCCATCAAGGCATAATTCTCCTCACTTTCAGAATCTGAGGTGTCTGTCCAGCTTTTTCTTTGTGACAAGAGCCTTGCCTTTGTCACTCTTCACTTTCTTGCAATCAGGAGATATGTGGCCTTTCTCACCACAGTTGTAGCATTTGACATTTGTATAATCTCCTCTGTCAGACTTTCCTCCTTTGCCTCGGATTTTCTGAAATTCTTCTTATCAGAACTTGCACCTTTCCTGGAAAACTTTTTTCCCTTCCTGAACTTCCTGTATGCAATATTTGTGATTCCTTTCACCATAAGAGCACACAGCTTCATCAGCATCCGTCTCAGGCAAGCTTTCAGATTCTGAGTCATCATCACTTTCAGAACTTGATGACTCAGTATCAGACTTTGTGAAGAGAGCTTTACCCTTGCCTTTCCTTGAGGTAGCTGCCTTGGGGGATTCTTCTTCAGCCTTAAGAGCAACTGTCCTTGACTTTCCTCCTTTCCTCTTGCTTCTTTGTTCCATCTCAAGTTCATGAGTCTTGAGCATCCCATAAATTTCATCAAGAGTTGTTTCATCAAGATTATAGTTGTCTCTTATTGTTGTTGCCTTCAAATCCCAGCTTTCAGGAAGAGCCAACAGGAATTTAAGGTTTGAATCTTCAAGATCATACTCCTTATCAACCAGTGACAAATCATTCAAGAGTTTGACAAATCTATCATATAAATCAGTCAATGACTCATTAGCCTTTGAGTCAAAGTGTTCATACTCTTGAGTGAGTATTGTCTTCCTGTTCTTCTTAATCGTATCAGTTCCCTGACATCTTGTTTCCAAGGCATCCCATATCTCCTTTGCAGTCTTGCAGTTTATTACCCTGTTTGACATTACATTATCAATGGCACTATGCAGTAAGTGTCGTTACCTTAGCAATTGATGCGATATCTTCAGTGTAGTCATCTTTTCCTTTGGTACTGACTTTGCTGCTTCACCTGCAACTGCAAAGCGAGCTTGGTTGGTTTGTGAGGCCCTTCCTTGATTCTATCAAGATATTCTGGATCTGTAGCTTCCAGAAACATGGTCATCCTCACCTTCCATATGGGATATTCAGATGGTCTCAATATGGGAACTCTAATAGTCTCATATCGGCTTTGATTTGTGTCTTTGGAGGTTCTTCAGTTTTGGTGGGCTTAGTTGGAGTTTCTACTTCAGACATGATTGTTTTGGATCTTAAACTGTTTGTGTGTTAACAGATAGGCTCTGATACCACTTGTTAGGTCACACACACTGTAGAGGGGGGTGAATACAGTGTATAGCACAATCAAATCGAACTTTAATAACTCAAGTAACAGAAAACAAACTTTATTCAAAACAATAAACTCTTTACAGTATGGAACTGTCCTCTCTCAGTGATGAACAAATATCACGAGAGCTGCTAGGGTTACAATGAATAATCTTCTCGATAATGATAACACTTATAGTGTAAACCCTATGTCTGTGTTTATATACTACACAGTTACAAGATAATCGCTAATTGATATGGAATATAATTCTGCTTCCTAAAATATATCAATCAGATATCTTTCTTCCAAGTATTCTATTCTTCATAGAATTCCTTCTTCATGCATATATCTTCTTATGTTTGTCTCGATCTTCTCTTCCTGTAAATCAGCTGCCTTCCTTATCTGAACGTTTCCTTTAAGTCCTGATATTATCTTCTGATAAATATCTCCTGAACCTTAAGTACTGATGACTTAAGTTCTGACTTCAGTATAAGTGCTGATTTCAGTTAAGTACTGATTTGTCCTGTTTAAGTAAGATCTGAAAACTAAACATAAATCATATTAGTCATGACATTATCAAATATATCTAACAAATAATCCTAACTATATTTTTAAATAATTAATTAATAATTATTGTATTTTAAAATAATTAATCCCTAATTATTTGGATTAATTACAATTTACTACACTTATTTACAAATTATTAATACTTACTCGATCAGATCGATTATTTACAATAATTAATCAATACAATTAACTGATACGTTATTTATCAAATCATAATTATTACTCGAATCATAATCTAACTCAAGATTAATTACTCGTATAAATACGAGCTACTCGCGATCCCTGCATATCTATCGAATCATTATTATTACTTATACGATTAATTAATTAATTAACTATCCGTATTTAATTATTTAATACGAATAATTATTACAACACTCTTCAAATAAATGACGCTCGATTAATAATTCTAACTTAACGAATCATTATTCGAATAAGTACGAGTTACTCGTAATTTTTAATTAATTATCGAATTATTATTCGTATTATTTGATTATTTTCTATACTTATTTATTAATTAATTACCTAATTATTAATTAATTACCTAATTATTAACTAATTAAATAACTAATAATAATTAGATAAATAATTAAATAATAATTAAATATTAATTCAAATTTCTAAATTAATAAAATATTCAGAAATTATAATAATAATTTTCAGAATTTAAAACTGATTTTAATTGTTTTATAGAATTAATAAAACTAATTTATGTTTTTATATAAATAAAATAAATAATTAAAATTTCAGAAACATGATATAGGAATTAGATTGGGTTTTATTGGATCAAACCCGGGTTATTTTTCGGGTCAACAACCGGGTCGACGGATTGCTGAAGAACAGCCGTCGTGCTACCCAAAAAACCGGCACCGAGGAGCTGTTTCCAGCGAGCCCAATTCGAACATACAGATCGTTGTTTCTGCAAGGTTTTTGTCCCGTTCGATTCCTCAGTACTGCAGCAATCCAACCGTCGTCCTAATCACCTTCAACCACCTTGTCCCCGTCGTCTCCGGCCAACACCGCCATCGCCGCCGGCGAGCTTGAAACTCAGGTCCGGCGAACTCAATCCAGGCACCGTTCGAATCGATTTTAACATGGTTTTCACTCAGAATCTCACCAGAAACATAACTATACTAACATCACAGCCTAATAATCCCTAGAACCAATTCTCCGATCAAAAACATAAAACTTCCGGCGAAAAATCAAACCAACGATTTCGTACACCAAAAATTACAAATAATATATCAAAATAAAGCTTATTAGTTCCACAATCAAACCCCCATATTCAGAACAATCACAGATTCGTACAAAATCAAAAATGAACTAAAATAAAATTGTATAAACTTGAAACTAAGAACTACTACCTAGAACATAACTCCGATAAATTAAATAGCACAAATCAGTTGTAAACAAGTATATGAAACTATACCAAGCATCAAAATCAACCTAGAACCCCATAATCAAAAACCCCCAATTTCAGTCCAAGAACCCTAAAATACGAATTGAAATCTAAACAAAACATGAAATTGATGGTATGAATAGAAAGTAGAGATCAAGAGCTTTGTCTTGGTTACTCATATGATCGATTTGGATAACAGAATCACTCTCAATCTGTAGTTGAATTCCCTGGTTGTTCTTCACCCCCACAATTAATTTCTTAATTTTCTAATTTTTAATTATAATTAACTGAATAATTAATAACAAATCAGGTATTTATATTTATGAAAATAATACCCCTAAATAAAATTAAGGTCTAATTACACATCTATAAAAATATTTGGCCCCAATTTTTATAATTTTTGGGTATTAATAATGAATTTTTAAATATCCAATAAATACAAAATAATGCCAAAAATTCCCAAAAATTGTGAATATTACAAAAATGCAAAGAAAAATAAGGTATGGTAATCCATGATCATATAAAAATAAAAATGTGATTTTTGTGGGGTTTTTGGTACCGAAGGAGTCCGGAAAAGTCATTTTTCGCGAAAAAGGTAAATTTGTAAAACATCTAGGGGTTTAGAATAGCGATATGGTATAGGTCATTTTTGGCAAAATAGGGCCAATGATTTGGTTTGAAATACGGGCTTTTAAACACTGTTTGAGCTGTACGGGTTTTGATATAAACATATATAACTTGCGATAAAATACTCAATAAATACCCAAAACACGTTCATATCAAAACAGACAACACGTAGCACATAGAAATTAGGGTTTAACAACTCAACACAGTTAATCACATAATAATACACATAATTTATCTTTACTATAATATAATACAATCAAAATTTCTCGGTCGTTACAAAGAAGTCGAGTCTTGATAAATATGAAAAGATGAAGACTGTTGATGGCCGATGCCACTGCGCACCAACCCTGAAAAGAGGAACAAGATTTTATATCCAAGATCTCACAAAGAGGACATCGACGATTTCCGTAAGCTAAGGAATAAAATTGAGTTTCTATTCTAGAGAGAAATACGGAACAGGTTCACCAAGATAGTAAAGAAAGCAATAGAGTGAAAGATTATAAATAATAGAGGGGAGAACAAGATACTCTAGAGAAACACGCATCCCTAAGTGCCAGTTATCAAAATGATCTTTAGAAGGCTAACGACTGATGGGACTTCAAGAAGCTCAATGAAGATTGTGACCGAAATATAGTACACCGTAAGGAGCGACATTGGAAATGGCCATAACTTTGATGATTCTAATTCGGAAGGGTTGAAATTCTCCCATGAAGACCCATGATCATCACACTATGATATAAAACTGTGAAAGATGCTTGGAAAATGGGAATCTCTAATTCCCAACTTGCCTTTTATGATATGTTGCCACGATTAAAGGCCCGATTGAGTGGGGGGCAGCTCCTCCCAAAAGAAGACATGGAATTCTGAAAGTTCGACGAGCAATGAGGAAATTCAACAGCAGATATGATTCTTATCCACTTGTAACCGAAGTACATTGAGGAAAACGAAGAGGATTTCTTCACCTTGGGCGAGAAACCACAAAATAGTAAGCTGATTATAAGGACGGCATTTCTAAGACCATGAGAGTCTATGGTATAATGAAATTAAAAGCCTATACAAGGCAGAATACATGAAACACCTCTGAGAGGAATTTGAAGTGCTGATGCACCACAAGGTAATGTTAAATTCTACAAGGTGTGCCTTCGATGGTGGGATCTGTAAATTTTTGGGCCACATCTCTTAGTGGGGAATCAAGGCCATGTTGATAAGATTCCTGGTTATGGAATCCACATTTCATTAAGAACATAGAGAACTAAAGAGTGCGATTTAGGAGAGGTTCATCTCTGAACCCAGTGACAAGTGTTTTCCCTTCTTCACGGTATTGAAGAAAATAAAGGACCCATTATGGATTGATGAAAGCCATGTAATCTTGAGAATTGAAGAAGTAGAAAACTGGAACACTAGAAGAAGTACTAAATTTATACATGGAAAAATCAATTGTGTAATTGAGACTTGCCCCTGTGAAAAGACATGGAGGTTCAGCAACCCATATGTTGGGAAATTAAAAAATTATGTGAATAACTCTAGTATTGAGAAGTTCGTGTTAGCCATGACCACGGCATGAGGAAGTTAAACTGTATTTCTACATGTGCAAAACTAGCCCCGGGGGCACAATACACATCCCTGAGGCTGGTGGAAGGTGGTTTAAGTGGATAACCGCGCCTGACGAATTTAGTATAACATTGTACATTATTTAAGGTTCAGATTTGGCCGACTTCATGGTTGAATGTCCTATTGACAAGAAGTCAGAGGGCAGAATGAGATACCCTATGAGGGCAAGGAAACATGTAGGACAAGATAAGATATCATACTGAAGTACTATTTGGTCTCTATTTTAATGGAACATTCAAACAAAAGTGAGTGTTGCAATTCATGACGGATTAATGAATAATTAACCTCGACATCGGATTTCTCAATAACGAATGACGAAGTTGAAAATAACGCCTCGATGGTCAGACTTGGTTAGCTCGAACCTTGAGGGTTGAAAACCTCAAAGCCTATGGAGACTCGGTGTTGGTGATTTCTTAAGTAAATGGTGAATTCTAAACAAAGTATGAAAGAGGCATGTGAAGCCGTGAATAAATTCAATGGATGTTACGTAAAGTTACATCCTAGTGGAGGAAATCATGAAGGATAATGTCCTATTTGAGTTTGCATATTCAACGATAGAGATTTTAAATTTCGGAACCTGAAGCATGGATTTCAAGTTGATACCAACGTAGGTGTGGAAAATTGTTTGGGTTCATTTTATGAAGGTTTACCTAGAAACTAGTGATTGTCCAATGCATATGAGGCATGAAAGCCATTGGAAAAGTGCCTAGGTATGCTCTGGTTGAGAGGTGTTACGTAAGAAATTCTTTGTGATTCCGTACTCGGAATACCTGAGACCCTAGAAGCGGAACTAACCTCGAAAGAAGTTCATCTATGGCAGCACCCGGGGGGGCAGGGCTGACACCAGAAAAAATGTAGTTGAGCAGAATTCAGCTCAAAAGGAGACTGAATCATGACCGAAATACGGTTCAACCAGCTGTCTGAATTAAAAATAAGTCAACCAGAAGGCTGGAGTTTTAGAATCAATAGATTCGCCAACAAGATATGAGAAACTTGTGAAGTCATGACTGAATTTGATGAATTCTAGATCCTGAGGAAGGAAGGCATGAGGGACATGACTCAAGAGATACAAAATTATACGGGAAGTTTTACTTCTAAGTCTCAAAGACCAAAAACTAATACAAGCTGATAGCACCGATATGTGCGAGGACTCATTCCTAGAAGTCTCGATTCAAACTAGTCGATGACCCGACGATGCCATGGAAGCATGAAAAATGCTGGAAAAAACTTTGAAGCTTGATCCGATTGCAAGGACTTATACAAGAGTATTCGTGACTCCTTACCTGAAATGCCTGAGAACATAAAATGGAGTTGGTATTAAAGTAATACATGAGAAGAAACATGGGCTACGCTCGGGGGGAAAGGTTGTCACTTAAAACGTATCCTATTTAGATTATTAGCCAAAGATGATGGTCGATGCCAAAGATTATGAGAGGAAAGTATACTTGATTTCGGAAGCACACACATGTAGTTTGGAAATCTTATGAGATATTGATTTTAACCAATTCCCATGTCTCAATTACAACGTATAAGATTGATACTCTTGATACATTCCCATAGCTAGTGCCCGGAGGTAGATCCTGATATAAAGAGGATTGAGGCTATAACCATTAGTTGTATAACCAACATCCAAGTGACACAATTCCCGTAGAAAAGTGCGATATAAAGGTATGAACTCCCATGAATCCTAGTGATGGGTGATAGAGGACAGTACAACATCAATGATGTGAGAAGAGTGATAGTAAATCCTGCTCATAGGAAGTCGAGTAATCCTTGAGGACTGAAAGAGGGACGAATACTCGAGAAATGACTAGGCAGACATGCCACTTGCAAAGAAATGATGGGACTTATTCCATTCTTACTGGATGATAAGGCTGAGGTTGTGATGCCATTATGAATCACTCAAAAACTCCAAGGTTGAGGTCTTCGAGCTCGGGGAGAATGAGGAAGACATGACGACACATACTTTAGATTCACTGAAGCCAATACCGGGAGTGTTGAGCATCTGCAACAAGTTTCGATGACTATAATGTAAGAGAAAAAGAAAGATTTCATCGATAGAGAGACTTAGTCCTCGGAAAGATCAAGGCTCCTAAGTTGGGCAGAAAGGAAAGGTCGTCCCTAAACATAAACATATTTGGGACAAAGATCCACAAACTTGGAAACATATTGAGAAAATAAGGTACTCAGGCTCAACATACCTTAAACCTCAAGGTTTAATCTAGTCGAGAATCTAAGTAGGACAACTCACCTGGTTGGACTAACTAGAAATAAGGCTCGTAGAGGCCACGTTGATTGAAGGCTCGTCTAGGCCACTTTCCGTCCAAATTGAGGGATCAACGAACACAAAAAATATATAAGGATGCCATCATGAGTTAGAGCTCGTAATAAGCTTCATTTCGATATATTATATGCTCAAATCAGAGCAAAGCGAAAAGTTATGGCCATTAAAAGGCTGGTAACCCGTAATTCAGAGTTCCTGGTCTAAAAGACGAGGATTCCTGGTATACGAGGTCAGGAATCCTGGTCAAAAATCTGTTCGACCAGAGTGTTAAAATCATCCATAATCCGACGAGAGTCCTTGCTGGAAGGGGGCTGCATCCTGGTCGAAAATCAATCCGACCAGAGCGATAAAATCACCCATAATCCGACGAGAGTCCTGGTTGAATTCTACCAGGATGCATCCTAGTCGAAATTCTACCAAGAATTCACGTCAAAAGGGTACGAATTCCTGATCTGAAAAAAAATCAAAAATCAAAAAAAAAAAAAAAATAGGAAAGAAAAGAGAAAAAAAGGAAAGAAAAGAGAAAAAGAGAGAAAAAAAAAGAGAAAAAAAAAAAAGGAAAAAAGAGAAAAGAAAAAAAAAAAAGAAAGAGAAAAGAAAAAAATAAGAAAGAAAAAAATAAGAAAGAAAAAAAAAAGAAAAGAAAAAAAAAGAAGAAGAAAATGTATATAAAAATGCATATACCCTGGTCGAATTCCAATCGACCGGAGGGACAAAGCCTCTGGAGTTCGACCAGAGGTGTGGTCGATTTGGGGGAAAGGTGGCAAATTGCCACTTAGTACCCCTAGTTTTGCGAACTTTACACGATGGTTCCTGGAGATTAAAAGTTGACATATTTAATTAGGAAAAATACCCGGAGGTATATAAAAATTCCTAAAATATTAGGGAAAATTATAAAAAAACCTGGAGGTACGGGAAAATTCTTAAAATATTAGAAACTAATACAAAAAACTCGGAGGTACGGAAAATTCCTAAAATACTAGGAAAAATACCCAGAGGTCCGGAATAATTCCTAAATATTAGGAAAAATATGAAAAATACCCGGAGGTACGGAAAAATTCCTAAAATATTAGGAAAAATACCCAGAGGTGCAGAATAATTCCTAAAATATTAGGAAAAATATGAAAAATACCCGAAGGTACGGAAAAATTCCTAAAATATTGGAAAAAATATGAAAAATATCCGGAGGTATAGAAAAATTCCTAAAATATTAGGGAAAATTATAAAAAATACCTGGAGGTACGGAAAAATTCCTAAAATATTAGGAAAAATTATAAAAAAAAGGAGGTATGGAAAAATTCCTGAAAATTTAGAAAGATACATGTAAGTACAAGATAATTTCCGAAAATTAAGTGAAGATACCACAGAATTCCTAAAATTAGGAATAAGGTAAGAAAATGAGTATCAAAATTATGAAAATTCCAGAAAATATCATGAAGTCTCGGATAAGACAAATCGTTGTAAATGTGTAGGTCGCTCCACACTTTACGCTAAACACGATAACCCGGATAGGGTAAGAGATAACCTAACTTCTACGAAACGTCGAGTGTGTTTCCCAGAAGTTGGGGGGAAAATGATAGGGAATAAAATAACCCTAATTGCGGAGTTAATATCGTAATAATTAGACCTGATTTGGTCAAAGGGGAATGCCCAATTAATGAGGCCTAAAACCCTAACTATTTATCAAATTCGTAATTAATAAAGGGGCTAATTAAGCAGCCCAATAAATGTGTTCAAATAAGTAACTACTTCTATAAGAAGTAGCCTCCAAGTAACCCAAATTCAGAAGAAAACTAATTCCTGCTTTCTAAGACTCCAAAGTCCAATCTGAGGTGGAGACTTGCCCATCAAGTCTCCCAATTCTACCCGAATTCTCAGACTCTCAACGTCTATATGAAGGGTCTTACCCTTCAATTTCAGCAAAATGTTTTGGACAAGAGCTCCACACGTTACAAAGCCGAGAAGGCATCCTACAAGCCACGAGGCCATTACCTGGAACGACGTTTTAGACTGAGTCTTGGGAGGACATGAAAGTCACTACATCCTTGGTGAGCTCTCGCTGCTATAGCCCCGAGGGCATGCATCACCAAGAACTACGTTTTGGCTTGATCCTAGGCATACGCCGAGGTACGTAGGCATTTTGTGAGGGTAGATTCAAGCCACAAAACACAAGCACAACCATTAAAGCTCGAAGCTTATCAAACCCTAACATTAAATACACGCAATAAATAAATACATGTTTTTTTTTATAACAAAGCCCTTTTGGGTATCTTAAATAAAATAATTTACGATTTAAAGTAAATAAGTATCACATAAAGTGATAAGTAAATTACAAGTTATAAGATATTTAGGTGTTTTGGATAATATTACTGTTAGATATTAAATGAAAAGAAATGTTACACGTAGGCAGGTGAATATGTTTTTTAAATTATATTTAGTTTTTAAACTTGTTTGAATTACTGGTGAACAAAGTAGTTTAAGATTGTAGAGATAAAATGCTTGACAGTAAAACACACAAGACACACTATCAAAAACTCACTTAATTGTATTAATTAAGTTTGTCTTATTACAAATCTATTTTCTTGAATAATAAAAACTCAACTTCTTTTTTGAGATAATTCAAGATTTTCTAGATATGTTTGTTACTTCTAGACTAAGGATCCGTGCATGCTTTATAGACTAGCAATACGGGTTTATAAAACTTGCACTAAAATGTACTAAACAAATTTCTAAAGCAACCTTGTCTATTTCCTTTTCTTGTGTTAGAAAATCTATGCAGAATCTTACAGGTTTGTGACCATCCTTTGTCCAGTGAATCTTGGCTCTTGATCTTGTATTCTTCAAACTGTTTTTGTAGACTTTTTAATTCAGTGATTTCAATTCAGTGAATGAATTATTTCTTGACTGATAATCTTGAATCTCAAACTTATCGGTATTCTGAATTTGAGATAGTATGTCGAGATCTCCATTTGTTATGTAGAGAAGTGACATATCAATAATTATAATGACTTATTCTATCTCAAGTTCTCGATATATGTAAATGACTTATCGAGGTCTCTAGTTCTCTGCATGGAGAATGATTTATCGACATCTCTAGTTCTATGTATAGGCTTTTTGATTTGTCGACATCTTGAGTTCTTTACATGAGGAATTTAACTTGTCGATATCTCTGAGATCTCTATATGTAGAAATGACTTGTCGATATCTCTGAGATCTCTATATACATATTTTGACTTGTCGATATCTCTAAGATCTCTATATGAGGTATTGACTTGTCAATATCTTCATTTCTCTACATCTTCATTTGACTTGTCGATATATGAGATCTCTACATGCAGAAATGACATTTAGTTATCTCTTGGGAATTCTCTACAAGTCATTTTGGACTTCCGAATGACTTCTCGATGTAACTTGACATGTGACTTGTCGATATCTTGACTTAGAACATTTTTCATAGAACAACATGATTCAGCTCCAAGCTTCTACATCTTTTTTCTGAGACATGATCAAGACTTGATCTTCTTTTAGAGTTTATTCCTTAGCTTGAAACTGTGCATAGAAAAATCCGCCAGTCTAACTACAAAATGTTTTTACAGATTCAAGGAATACAACTACAGAATACAAATACTGATTATCAAACAACTTAATCTTAGGGTTGTCAATATTACTACTGTTGAACACACTCTTCCTGAGGGTAATACAGGGGAGAAACAGCTCTATCCTCCACCACCTTTCCCTAAAAGATTGTAACAACAAAAACTGGATAAGCAGTTCGGTAAGTTTCTGGAGGTGTTCAAGAAACTTCACATCAACATACCTTTCGCTGAGGCTTTGGAGCAAATGCCTAGTTATGCAAAATTCATGAAGAGTGTTGTTTCACGGAAGGTGAAACTGGATTACCTTGAGACCATTGCTCTAACGGAAGAGTGCAGTGTCGTACTGCAACATAAATTACCTCCAAAGCTTAAAGATCCAGGTAGCCTCACCATTCCTTGCACTATTGGCAAGTTGCCTTTTGACAAGTGCCTGTGCGATTTGGGAGCTAGCATCAATCTGATACCGTTTTCTATCTTCAAAAAGTTGAATTTGCCTGATCCAAAGCCCACCTACATGTCTCTACAATTGGCTGATCGTTCTATTACATACCCACGAGGCATAGTGGAGGATGTGCTAGTAAAGGTGGATAAGCTTTTCTTTCCTGCAGACTTTGTTATTCTGGATTTCGAGGAAGATAAGAAGACTCCCATAATCTTGGGGAGACCTTTCTTGGCTACAGGTCGTACCTTGATAGATGTGCAGAAAGGAGAACTTACTATGAGGGTGCAGGATCAGGATGTGACATTCAACGTGTTCAAAGCGATGAAATTCCCTACAAAAGACGAGGAGTACTTAAAGGTGGATTTGATTGATTCTACGGTAACTTCAGAACTTGATCATATGCTAATGTCTGATGCATTAGAGAAAGCCTTAGTGGGGGACTTTGACAGTGATGATGAGGATGGAAATGAGCAACTACAATATCTAAATGCTTCTTCTTGGAGGCAAAAGCTAAACATGCATTTGAATCTCTTGGTACTTTGACCTCAAGAATGCTGAAGGAAAGCTCAAACCATCTATTGAGGAAGCACCTACTTTGGAGCTTAAAACCATTTCCTGAACACTTGAGGTATGCCATTTTAGGTGATGCATCTACTTTACCTGTTATTATTGCATCTGACCTTTCAGGTAGTGAGGAGGACCAGCCTCTTTAGGATCTTGAGAGAATTCAAATCGGCTACTCGGATGGACTATAGCAGACATAAAAGGGAATCAACCCTTCGTATTGCATGCATAAAATTTTTCTAGAGGAAGGTAGTAAGCCGACGGTTGAGCAACAATGAAGACTTAATCCTATCATGAAAGAAGTGGTGAAGAAAGAAATTTTAAAGTGGCTAGATGCAGGAATCATATATCCTATTTCTGACAGTTTCTGGGGGAGCCTTGTGCAATGTCTACCTAAGAAAGGAGGTATTATTGTTGGTAGCAAATAAAAGAACGAGCTCATCCCCACTCCAACAGTCACATGATGGAGGGTATGCATGGACTACAGAAAGTTGAACAAGGCCACGAGGAAGGATCACTTCCCTCTTCCATTTATTGATCAGATGCGTGGCAAGTTGGACCGGTCATGAGTATTATTGTCTTCTGGATGGCTATTCGAGGTATAATCAGATATATATTGCACCAGAGGATCAAGAAAAGACTACCTTCACTTGTTCATTTGGCACGTTTGCTTTTCGCAGAGTTTCGTTTGGCTTATGTAGCGCACCTGCCACTTTTCAGAGATGTATGATGGCTATATCTCTGATATGATTGGAAATAATGTCGAATGTGTTCATGGAAGACTTCTTCGTCTTTGGACATTCGTTATGATGAATGTTTGAACAATCTTCGTGCGGTGCTCAAAAGGTGTGTGGAAACTAATTTGGTGCTCAATTGGGAAAATGTCACTTTATGGTGCATGAAGGCATTATTCTTGGGCATAAGGTCTCTAGCAAGGGTCTTGAGGTGGAAAAAGCCAAGGTGGGAGTCATTGAAAACCTTCCACCACCTATTTCTGTGAAAGAAATCCGTAGTTTTCTTGGTCATGCGGGTTTTTATTGGCGTTTTATCAAGGACTTCTCGAAGATATCTAAGTCATTGTGCAACTTGCTCGAGAAGGATGTGCCTTTCAAATTCGATGATGAATGCTTGACGGCATTCGAGACTCTCAAGAAGAGTTTGATAAATGCACCAGTTATTACGACACCTGATTAGACAGAGCCTTTTGAGATGATGTGTGATGCGAGTGATTATGCGGTGGGCGCAGTTCTTGGGCAGCGCAAGAATAATCTCTTTCATGTGGTCTACTATGCTAGTAAGACTTTAAATGGAGCTAAAATGAACTACACCACTACTGAGAAGGAGCTCTTGGCTATAGTCTTTGGTTTCAAAAATTTTGATCTTATTTGCTTTGGACAAAGGTGACAGTGTTCACTGATCATGCGGCCATTCGCTATTTGGTTTCCAAGAAGGATTCGAAGCCTAGACTTATTCGTTGGGTGCTCTTGCTACATGAATTTGAGTTAGAGATCAAGGATCGAAAAGGTACTGAGAATCAAGTAGCTGACCATCTCTCTAGATTGGAGAATCCCCGATTCTACTTCACATGATAAGACATTGATCAACGAATCTTTTCCGGTATGAGCAGTTGTTTGCAGTTCAGGAGGAAGAGCCATGGTTCGCAGATATTGTGAACTATCTTGTCAGCAATATAATGCCTCCTAATATGAATGCAGCTCAAAACAAGAAGTTTTTGTATGAGGTGAAGTGGTATATGTGGGATGAACCGTATTTGTTTAGACAAGGAGCTGACCAGATCATCAGGAGATGTATCACACTCTGTGAGACGAAGGGGATATTACGAGACTGTCACTCCACAGTTTATGGTGGACATTATGGTGGTGACAAGATGGCAGCTCGTATTCTGCAAGCAGGTTTTTTTCTGGCCTACTTTGTTTAAGGATGCTCATCAGTTCATTTTAAGGTGTGATCATTTCCAAAGAGTGGGGAATCTTACGAGGAAGGATGAGATGTCGTTAAATATGATGCTTGAAGTCGAGGTCTTTGATGTTTGGGGAATCGATTTCATGGGACCATTTGTCTCATCTTGCAATAATCAGTACATCTTGTTGGCAGTCGATTATGTCTCAAAATGGGTAGAAGTCAAGGCTCTACGGACGAATGATGCAAAAGTAGTGTTGAATTTTCTTCATAAGCAGATTTTCACAAGGCTTGGAATGCTACTGAGTAATCATAAGTGATGAGGGGTCTCATTTCTGCAACCGTAAGTTCACTTCTATGATGCAATGCTACAATGTGAATCATCGTGTCGCTACTGCCTATCATCCGCAAACGAATGGTCAAGCAGAAGTGTCTAATATAGAGATCAAGCGCATTCTAGAGAAAATGTTTGTCCGTTAGGGAAGGATTGGTCTTTAAAGCTCGATGAAGTTATTTGGGCTTACAGAACATCATACAAGACTCCACTTGGGATGTCCCCATTTCAACTTGTTTATGGTAAAGGATATCATTTACCTGCTGAGCTTGAGCATAAGGCCTATTGGACGTTGAAGAAGTTGAACCTTGATCTAGATGCAGCTGGAAAGAAGCGAATGCTTCAGTTAAATGAACTTGATGAATTTCGACTCCAAGCGTACGAGAACAACAAAATGTACAAGGAAGAAGTGAAAAGGTAGCACGACAGGAAGCTATATCCTAAGTCATTCGTGTCGGGGGCGGCAAGTTCTCTTATTTAACTCTCGTCTACGACTTTTTCCGGGAAATTTGAAATCAAGGTGGTCTGGACCTTTTATTGTCAAAACTGTGTTTCCACATGGAGCGATGGAGATTTTTGAGAATGATCCAGGCCAAGCATTCAAGGTTAATGGTCAGCGTTTGAAGCATTACTATGGGGACACGGCAAATCGGGAAGTGGTTAGTGTCGTTTTATTGTCAACTTGAGTGAAGTACCCTACGTCAAGCTAATGGCGAAAAGAAGCGCTTTTTTGGGAGGCAAGCCATGATTTGTGACTATAGGAACCCTTAGAAGTTAGTAACCTATCCAAAACCACAAAAAAATCTGAAAAACCAGGCCAAGAATTTTTTTTTCCAAAAGGTCCCTGAGCGCTCGCTCAGCTTTGCTGAGCGACCCGCTCAGGGCCCGACTGCCTTAATTTTTTTTTAGCCTAATAAAAAACATAAAAAAATCAGAAAATACAAAAATACAAACCCAAACCCACTATCCACAAATCCTTTTCCCATAAAACCACGTTTTTAACCCTCAACCCCACTCCTAATCAAATTTTAACCCTAATCTTTACCCTATATATACATACAACTATTCCATATACTCCCCCATACACTTTCAACCTTAAACTCTCTCCCATATTCAAAAACACAAATCTTAAACACTTTTTCTCAGTTTCAATGGCACCCAAGAGATCCAGGACGATTGATAGCAGCAGCACTGTTCCTACTACTGATTCTTCGAGGGGTACTAATGCGAGGCCTCGTTTGTTTGATAGGGCTGCTGAGGAGGAGTATACTAGGCTTATGGGTAAGCCGATTTTGAAGGAGAGGGGATTCTTACCATCGGGGAGGGATGGTGAGTTGTTGCCAATGATTGCTGAAAAGGGTTGGATTTCTTTCTGTGAGTCACCGGAGGCCGTTCCGATGAGCGTGGTTCGCGAGTTCTATGTGAACGCGAAAGCTGAAAAGAATGGGTTTTCTGTTGTGCGGGGGCTAACTGTGGATTATCATCCTGAGGCGATTCGTCGTGTGATTGGGCAGCGCCAGAGGAAGGCCACGGAGGAAAATTGGAATGAGAAGACTGATTTTGACTTGGATTTGATTTGTGCTACGCAATGTAGGTCGGGCACGGTTTGGGCATTCAAGACTGGGACTAACGAGTATCGTCATTTTCCAGCGATTGTGATGAATAGGTATGCATGTGCATGGAATGCCTTTATTTGTGCTAATATTCTACCTACTTCACATGCACATGAGATTACAGTTGAGCGAGCACAGTTGTTATGGGGTATTTTGAATGAGAAGTACTATGTGGACCTTGGTGAGTTCATCTACCAAGGAATTCTGAAGTTTTTGAGGGGAGCGAAGCACATGAACATCCCTTATGCATCTACAGTTACAAAGCTTTGCCGAGCAGTGGGAGTTCCGTGGCCTTCTCACGAGCAGTTGTAGATGTCGTCCACTCCTATTGATTCTGGGACTCTGAATGCGATGCAGGAGTGGACTGGTGGAGAGCCCGAGGAGCATGGGCTGGGTTATCGTCTTCCAGGAGGGCGTTCAGCAGCTGGTGCTACCATGGTGAGACCGGGGCATGATGAGGCAGGCTCTTCTAGAGCTCAGGAGGGTGCTGGGATGACTGATGCCCAGTATAGGAGGCTGTCGAGGAGGATGGATGCCATGTACGAGACGCAGAGTAAGTTTGCTTAGGAGCTCACCCTTGCACTTGGGACTACTTTTAGAGGCCTTGGAGCTGACATCCAGTGGCCCATTTTTGGTGAGGACTCTACGTATCTGCCTCTTGATACTCCACCCTCTGAGGGTGATGATGATTTCTCCGAGTAGGTATACCCTGTGTTCCTTTCTACTACCTTCACTGGGGATAGTGAAGATTTTAAGTTTGGGGGTGGTAGTTAATAAATATTTTGTGTGTGTGTCATGTACGCATATTCATGATAGTTAATTCATATAATTGCATATTTTTGCCATATAGCTTTTTTTATTTTATAGCTTTATTTATCATGCCATTTAGCTCATGCATTTACCATGATCCCTTTTGTGTTGCTTTTACCAATTGATTTGTGATATTGATGCGAGTGTAGTGATAGCGTTAGAGTGATGTTGAGTCTTGTAGGCTGACGTGCATGCTAGAAACACTTGTAATTCACTAAGTCTTAGAGAATGCTTAAGGACTAAATTGTTGTCATGGTTTGATGGTTTTTGAGGTTAATCTATTGATTATGCTTAGAGTTTGTAATAGGTGCTTAGTGATAAAAGTCATGAAAAGAAAAAAATTGGAGTAAAAAAATTTGGAATTCATTGCTAAGTGTGGCTAGGCGTCAAATGGCTAGTAGCCGGCTCGTATTTTTATGCGAGTAGTCTAGGGTTGAGCAAGATGGAACGAAACGTACTTGCTCAGAAATTTAGAAAAAAAATAATATAAAAAAAGAAAAAAGAAGAAGAAAAATAAATAAAGAGTTAATGCATAATTGATCACGAGTGGGCTCTTTGGTATTCGAGTTATTACGTTCTTAGGGGACTTTGTGCCTAGTGACCTAAGGCTTTTATAGTCTGGGATCCGCTAACCTAACGCTCGCTAAATGGATGCCATTGCATAAGTCTTTTGTGGACCTCACTCATTGCACGGTCAAATAAGCATTATTGTTGTGTTAAATAATAAGCATGATTCCGTAATAAGCTCCAGTAATCTTGAAGTGTTATAAATCATTTTGTGCCTAGAAATTTATTCTTCGTATAATCATGTGATTGCCTTGAGGATAGTTGAGTTATGATAATTGATCTAGTTTCGATGCATATCTGTTAAGCATTTGCACACACCACGTTTCTGGCTGTATGTTAGTTCGCATGATTTGATTGATCTTTATTCGCCTAATTGCATTTGTTGAGATGTCATAAGTTGGTTGGTTTGGTCGTAGTAAGGGGGATCGCTGCATTTCATATAGATTTCATTCATGCATGTTTTTGTTTTTTTTTTAGTGTGTGACGCTTGAGGACAAGCATCGATTTAAGTTTGGGGGTGTGTTAAGTGGCATTTTATACCACTTAGAACGTCTTATAATGGCTTGAATTGATGTCTTGAAATCAAGTATTTTGTGTATTTGATGCTTTTTTCTAGTATTTGTGCATTTCAGGGTATTACTTGCATTTGTGGAGAGATTTCGTTAAGAATAAGCCTTAGTGTATGCTTGGCATTGCAAGTGCGAAGTTAGGAGCAGAATGCAACAAAGAACGGGAGCAAAAACAGAGTAATTTCCAGAAGGGGTCTGAGCGCCCGCTCAGCTCTCCTGAGCGCCCGCTCAGCTCTGCTGAGCGACCGCTCAGGAAGCTGAGCGCCCGCTTAGGATTGCTGAGCGGCCGCTCAGGGGCGTAAAAAAAGATACTGATTTTGAGACTCCTAATTCTGTTGAGCTTCCAACTTCTGAGATAGCTGGGTTTTGTGGGACTCCTATATAAGTAATTTTCAGAGACGTTTCACGTGATGTTGAATCGTAGTATCAATCGAGGAGCGAGGAGATAAGGAAGAAGTCCGTTTTAGCACATCGGAACGAAGAGGAAGCATAGTTCTTGTGATTCTTTATTTCGTTGTAACAGTGGATGCTAGTTTTCTTTACTTTGAACCTATTTACTCTTGTGATGTACTCTGGTTAATATAAGTAGTTTATTTAGTTATTCTCGTGTGTTATTATCATGTTTTCATATGAACCCATGGTGACGATGAGTTCTATCATGGGTTAATCGTGATCATGGGGTCGTAACGAATTTGCTATGGAATTCTTTAGTTAGTTGTTTAATACCTTAGTGTGTGATGATTGTATGATATCTAGTATTGGTTGTGCTTATTCGTCTTATGTGCGTCGCGAACATATAGGATAGGGTGTTAATCTCTTGTGAAACGACAGTGGATCTTGAGATTTAGAACTTTCTAGCATAGGATCATGTATGTGTATGCATGATTAGTGGGTAACTCTAACCGTTTTACTTGCCCTGTATAATCATAAGGAATAACTTGTGCTTAATTGAACATAATTAGTCTGAGTCTCTGTGGGAACGAACTAGAAAGTATTCTATATTACTTGCGAACGCGTATACTTGCGTGTATTATTAGCGCGTGTTTTCGCCCTAACACAACAATAGATAGTCAAGATGAACATGACCAAGCTCCCAGTTCGTGAGCGGATATGAAACATTCTGCAGTTTCCTGTAGGCGTTGATGCCACTGTAGCTGAGGTAGGAACTACCAATAGGCTAGGCTTTCAACTTTTGATGTACCAGACTTATGTATATTTTGTAGTAATGGCAAAGATTATGTAAATCTATTCAGAAACCCTTTTGAGGTGTAATGACTTGTGTTATTTTTGGTATTCATCTCTGAGACTATAACTTGTGGTGTGTGTGTGTATATTGTGGGGTCACAGTACGCAATAGTTATTTGTTTATTAAGATTGATTATGGTTAAGGGAAATGGAACTCGTGACAACCCGGATCCCCGACCCCGGATTTGGGGGTGTTACACTTCTAGGTTGATGGAATTCAAGGATGATAAGGTTGTTAGGAGATTCTTCAGATTGGAGGATCAATTGAGCATCTCAAGAAATGAGACTCTATTGGAAATCCAAGAAAAGCTGGATCTAACAAATTCTGAAGAACTTGAATTTCACGAACAACTCCAAAATCAAATAAAAGAAAACAACAGAAAGCTTGGGAAGAAATCAAGACAATCAAAGAGATAGAACAAATCTGCTTAGACTAAAGGAGCACCTTGAAAATGATTGTGAGAATCTTTGTACACTTTACTTTGTTCAATTTTCAAATAAACTGTGGCACTTACTAGTTTTATCTACCATAATTCAATCTGTACATTTAGGGTGTTTGTTATTATCAAGTTTCTCTTAATTTATGGCTACAATTCTAGTAGACATAAATTGGAGAGATTGTTAGGAATATGTTGTGAATTTGATGATAAGTTAAACAAAACACCTTAGTAGATTTAACTTAGTTTTTTGTAGATCTCGATAGATGTTCTATTATAGTCCCGACGGATGATCTTTATAGTCCCGACAGATGACCTCTGAACATCCATCGAGAGTGTAGCTTATGTAATAATGAGTCTTGAAGCACATATATGTAAACAACAATGTATTAGCTGAGTAGATTCTGTAGGATTCTTTAAGTCATGTTGACTACTAGTTGGATATACAGAATAGGGTGACTAATTGTAAATATAAGATGTCTTGTAATTATGTATAAGTGAAATAGAGTCAAGTGGCAGAAAGGCTCCCGACGGATGATCTACAAAGACTCCTGACGGATGATCAACAAGGAAACCGACGGATGACCAACATAGACCTGACAGATGAACTAATTCAAACTAGCTGTTGACAGTGACAACACAGTCACATGCGTCGGGTGTTTGCAAAAGGAATGTGGCAGCCTAATTGCAGGATTTAGAGAATAAGAAGCATTACCATTTCCATGCAAATATGAAAATATTCAAAGATGCGGGATAGTATAATAAAACAACATGAAAATATACTAGAAATAATTTTGTTTTACTTGTTTGTCTTTTTATCATGTAACTTGGTGATATATTAACCAAGTGTAGCAAGTAGAATAACTAACTAAGATAGTAAGAATTATTTTCAGAGAGATAGAAAAAGCTGTATTTGTTAAGCATCTCTTTGTAATTCTTTTAGTTCACTTGTAAGCAGCTGTGTGCTATTTAAGCATCACAGAGTTCTCATCTTTATATATATCTCTGGTGGATAAGTTCAAATCCACCAGAAAGTTTTAAAGCCATGTGTTTTATTGCTTTGTAATTTGATTTCTATTTTACTTTTATTCCGCACTTCTTGCAAAATCAAACACAGTTATATATTAAGTAAGAACATTCTTAAAATCAGAAAAGGAAGCCAGAATTTCATTCAACCCCCCTTCTGTAATTCTTGTTGCATTGTTTGGGAATAACAAACTACCTGAAAATTTAAAACATATGTGTTCATGATTCATCTCCCAAATAAAGATTAACTTGAACATTTTAATTTGTCTTCAACCACCTTATACAAATTAACCTAAATTGATTGTTAGTGAATAACACAAATATATATGTAGGTCCTAATCCCTGACTATGGATTATTTGATATATTAATTATTCTACTCGTATATTCTTTTCAAATTTTAGCTATTCATGAAATTTCTTTACGAATAGATAATTTTCCAGTTATCATCACATGATATATCAGTCTGTTAGTGGCTCGGGGTGTGCATACCCAATTTTGAATACCCACTAGGGTAGAATACTCGTGTGGTATTTTCTCAGATTTTACACATGTGATACATGTTCAGACTCATTTTTAATATAAAAAAAACAAATCAACCTTTCGACACTAGACTTAACTCTACTCTAATAGTCAATAGACTCACTGTGATAGTCTGTCCAGTTCTTCCCTTATCTCCATGTCGTTTTTTTACGCAATTGCTCTTATATGACTCAATCACAGAAAGGGATGACTGATCAGAGCTCGTTCATCGGGAAGTGCCCCTGTAATTAACATCAAAGAATTTGCTTTATGTTGTTGATATTAGAATTTCATGAGCACGTAAAAATATTATTCAAGGCTACTGTTGCCCTTACTCTAAAAGACATTAAGTGGGGTTTAGCCTATTCTATAATGTCTCGATTGGGAGGTGAAGTGCCACTTGAACCAAGAGCTATTTGGTTCTCCCGGAATGTGTTGAAGCGTAGCAGTTGACTGGACATCCAGGGATAAAACTTGTCATTTGTAATAGAGAAAATATCACTACTTCGCCTATTTATAGTAGTTTGGAGGGGTAACCGTCCAGGATCGCAATAACACTTTTAATTCACAAAATCATTTTCTTTCGCTTCTCCCCTTTTTATTTTTAAATCTAAATTCTTTTCATTTCTCATAATTATCTCCAATTCTCATTAGACACATCAAAAAGTAAAAAATTCAAACAATGAAGCAATTATTAATATTAAACCTCATTCAAATTGTGAACATCGGTTAAATGAAAATATATTATACAATTTAGATAAAGATAACTAATATTAAATTGTCCATCACTATGAATTTTAAAATTTTGAAAACTTGCGCAACATATTTTTTACAAATGGCTAGATTATGCATTGAATCATAGAAAAGCTTGATTTTTTTATATAAATATTAGATTATTTTAAATAGGTGTTAGCACATATTTAAAGAAGATACTGATTTGTTATTTTATCAAAGGCATCCATAGGGATGGGTGCCGGGTCACTTCGGGGTCGGGTATCCGGCCACCGGCCCGCGACTTCAAATCTAATCCCCGTCCCCGACCCATTCCCCATCGGGAACTATATATGATTCCCTGTCCCCAGCCCAAACGGGAAACGGGGATTTCCGCGGGTAATCGGGGATATTTTATTTAAATCAAAATTTCTTTTAATAATTTTTTACATGTAATATATATATATAGAAAAAAGTAGCAAAAACAAAATATTAAACTTCAAATTCTAATAATTGTCCTTTGATACAGGAAATATTTATGTAAAGTCAAAGTACATTTGTAAAACTCTACTCTGACCTTATACTTTAAAAAAATAGTATTTAAAAATATCTCTAACAACTTACAACATAGAAAATACAAATTATTCGTAATACTTACATATTTCTTGAAGATAAATAAGAATATATAAATATATTGTAGAACGGAAAAAAATCGAAACGGGGACGAGGATCGGGCCGAGTAGACATAAAAAACCGGTCCCGACCCGTTCCCTAATTTTTTCTAAAATCGTCCCCAATCTCCAATTCGTATCCGTAAAAATTCCCGAATTCCCGCCACTTTTAATACAAGAATCGGTACGGGATTGGTCAGGTCGGAATCGGTGCCCATCCCTAGGCATCCAAAAACAAGGATCGGGTCTCAGTGTGTTCGTCCAAGCACACGTATGTTTGACTTGAGCGAATATAATTTACAAGAGTAAAGTGAGCCATGTTTTGTAACTGCATTATCTGTAAATTAATATTCTGCATAAAAAATATTTCCTTTTGTTCGACAACGTTGCTACTAGATTCGAGCTTACTAATTTAAGTTCTCCACATATTATCTACCTAATTTAGTGATATGGTAGGAAAACGCCCGTTACATGTTTGTTCATCCAAATATTTTCTTCGCTGGGTTCAAGTCAAATCGAGATTCACACGTAGTAATATTATTTAAATTATATATGATATTTTTCGGTTAGTTTGGCTTAAATTCGGGGAATTTGAAAATCATCTATCTATTATTTATAAATTATAAATAATGTGTTGGTTAAATTTCTTTTTTCTATTTACGTGGAATAACCTTCTTACCTCCAAACTTTTTAAAAGTTTTAACTTATTTTAAAAAAAATGTCATAGTCTATCATTACAGCTGATCCTCATTAAGTAAGAATTGAAAAAAATATAATATTTCTAGAATAATATTTTTTGGTCGTATGTAACGAACATCATATATTTTTATTCTTAATAAATTAAAATAATTAATTTTTTTGTATCAACTATATCAATTTAAAGTGGTGTACTTGTATATCATAGTGTGGTTGCCTACTATTGTATATAGGTGATTCTATTTCGCATTAATGCAAACGCTTGATTTTCTTTCAAAAAGAAAAAGAAAAAGGGAGGTTTAATTGTATATTAAGAGAATGTGAAGATATAATTTAATTAAATATAAAGTTGAGTTATGTATTTAAGGGAAAACTCCAGTTGCTGGTCCTCAAACACATGGGTGCATGAAAGCTTCCAACAAAAGGTCCTTTGCCACGAACTTTAAATTACACTATCAAGTTTTAGAAAAATGAATTGCAGCTTTCTTGATCAAGTTTCGAAGAGTTAATTTAATAAACTTTGTCTCTTAAATTTTGATGATTATAACTTTTAGGTAACACGAAAATAAGAATAACAAGCGATGGAAAATTGAAAGATTAGGAGGAAATTTTCAGCTGTCAGCTACAAAATTTTCCCATTGAAAATAAACTATCGACATTATTTGTATCCTACTGGGTGAAATTCGGAAGTGTATTATCAAATTACAAAAATTAAAACTTGAGCTCCACTCTTGTCGGAGATCCATAGGTGTGGGGTATTGAATTTGGAGGTTTTGATAATCATAAAACTAAACCACACTCTGAAAGTACAAAGGTTGACAGGAACTGGTCTTTAAATTAAAATTGAAAAGAATTAGGGGTAAATTTCAGCCTGCCTTTTTATATTAAAAAATTATAAAAAATTTTGTTTTTATTATCTTAAATTTTGACTAAATAAAATATTAATTTATATTATTTACGTGCCTCCTTTTAATTTAATTTTTATAATTTTATTATAGAATTTTAAAACTAATATCACCTTTTATTTGTTTCACTCACCTCATATTCATTTTCAAATTGTTTCACTCACTTCACATTTATAAATTCTCTTAATCAACCCTGATTTTGTAATATATATATATATATCTTATATTGGGCTAAGATATATATTTTTATATATTTTAGTAAATAAAGTATTATAAAAAATAGTATTTAAAAAATTATAATAGTTTTAAAATAATCTATAAATTTATTGATCAATTTTTTACATTATAATTTAATATATATATATATATATTATATTTTTTAATTTGCCATTCATTTACATTATAAATCAGTTTTAATATGGTTTGATATTAAAATATGAGATATTATAAATATTTTTATATATTAAGAATTAGTAAATTCTTTTTTTTAAAATATACAAAAAAAAATTATTATTTTTAATTATTCCCCGCATTACTGTGAGAATCCCCCGATTTGGCGGAGATCGATAATTAAAAGAATCCCTATTTTTTATTCATGGTGTGTTCGGGAATTAGAAACGGGGATAGTAATCCATGATCACGAAATGATCCGATGCATATTCCTACAAACAATTTCAAATATTTTTGTTATAATGATATAATTTTAATTTTTTTATTAATGAGGATCATATATAGCTTTTAATTAATATCTAATTTCAAATTTTTTGGGATAAGTTAAAATCAAACTGTATGATAAATTGTAAGATTTCATCAATAAAATTATCTAAACCGCTCTAATAATATGTATGAAAAGAAAAAAAAGTAAGAGAATCAAGTGAAAAGTTAAAATAATCATTTACCGTATTCAAAAATTATTTTTATATAAATACCAATTTATTCGAGATACTATTTTATATATCCGAAGGCTCGTATCTCGCACTAAATTTTACGCTAATTTATAATAATAAGTTAAACAAATGAACACCTCCCCCGAGTCCCCATCATTCTATGGTCCAGTTGAGCCATTCCGAACACCTCATGTGACACTATGTTCCGTCTCTTTTTCTCCAATATACAACTAAAAGAAGTCACTCTCAAGTTATAAATGGACTCTCAATCTCTCTGAGTTGTGTGGGTACCTCAACTACACTTTCAATAGATTTAGATTCGATAGTTAATTGTGTTTAGCAGATAGTTTCTTTCTTTAATGTAAATGTAAAGGCTATAAATTTTCTGAGCTTATTACATATTTATTCAGTTTATTTATGTTGGATTCCGAATTTCACCCAAATTAATCAATTTTTATTGAGAAAATACTCTTAACTAATCGCTAGCTCTAAACAATAATCTTAATGTGTTAAAGAAAAATTCCAACAAGAATTTTATATAATTTAACATCCTCCTCAATTAAACGATATTTCGCTACAATTAAAAATAATAAATATAAATATTTAAATTAAAAAAATAGGGGTGAGATATTTCAAACGCAATCCCTCCATAAATCAGGCTCTGTTACAATATTAAGGGCCCATTTGGGGTCTTTTAAAAAACACAACTTATAACTTAAAGTTGAAAAGTGTTTTATAAGTGATATGAAACCAGTAACTTATACGTTATTTAGGTGTTATTTAGGTGTTGGAATAATTTTACATATAAGTTATTTATAAGTTGATAATGTGTTTAGTGTTATAATTGATTGTAATTTTTAAGTCAATGGTAAATTAGTAAAGCTAGTCTTAGGAGTAGAAATTTTGATAATGCATTGAATGTTTTTGTTCTTCAACTTGGCTATAAATACATGGCCTTGGTGAATGAAAAAATTGCACCAAGCATCTTACGTGTATGCTCTCTATCTCCCTCCGATTATCATTCTTTCCCTCTCAGATTTAGTAGCCCCTTCTAAATATTAAAGCTAGTATATTACAACACGTTATCAGCACGAAGCCCTTCCGAAACTGAGAAGGTATAATTTTAATTTAAATATACATATATATGAGTAGACGTGGTTACACCCTCTACATATAATTCAAATATATATAACCGGAGTAGACGTGGTTACACCCTCTACTAATAATTTAAATTATATGACCGGATCACCGCCTATTAAAATTATTTTACGATACCATTTAATTTTGGGTAATACCGAAGTATAGTGGAACCTTAATTTATAAATTGCATACTTATCGGATAATAATTTTTTTTGCCCCTAACTAACTTATGCAGGATTTTCCACTTTAATTTATTATTGGTCGGAGATAACCTGCATACGCAGACGTCCGTATGGCGGGTGAAAATCCATTTGTCATTTTATATATAGATCTGTTTATAATATCAATGATAATAATGATATATACATTGATTATTGCATACTTGTTAACGCACCCGATTAACTAGGATTTCATGTAATATTTACATTGATGAATTAAAATTAATAATTTTCGTGTTAATTCAGATTTAGTATGACAAATATTACAAGCTTGTCGTTCGTTGCTTTGGACATTTCTGGCGATAATTATTTATCATGGGTACAAGATGTAAAGTTGCACTTGGGTTCAAAGAAATTAAGCGATACAATAAAGGCAGAAAATAAATCCACGGCCGAAGAAAACTTTACCTCTATAATTTTTCTCCGACACCACATGCATGAAGATTAAAATCTGAGTACTTAGAAGTCGAGGATCCCTTTATTTATGGGAAAATCTAAAGGATAGGTTCGATCACCAGAAACTAGTTTATCTACCTGCAGCTGAAAATGATTGGGCTAATTTAAGACTTCAGGATTTAAGAGTGTCCGAGCATATAGCTCTGCTTTGTTCAAAATAAGTTCTAGGCTTATTATGTGTGGTGAGAAGTTATGTGAAAAAAGAAAATCGAATAAAACACTATCAACTTTTCACCCCAACAATATCAACTTAGCAGAGATGTATAGGGAGCGCAATTTACTAAGTTCGGGGATCTTCTATCAACTCTCCTCGTTGCTGAACAGAATCATGAATTGGTGATTAAGAATCATCAATCCCATCCAACAAGATCTGCCCCATTACCTGAAGTAAATAAATGTCATTCCAGCAGAATATATATGGAAAAGGGTTATAAAGGTGGACGGGGCCAAGGGCGGTACCGTGGATGAGGTCGGAGCCACGGGCATTTTCGTCCATATAACAACTCTGGTCACCGGAAGTGGCAATCTGAATCATAGAGTAAAAGAAAGGCACCACGAGGAGGGAAACACTAAAAATGTTTGCTATAGGTGCGGCATGGATGGGCACTGGACACGTATAATTGTCATGCCCCAGATCATCTTGTTAAGCTATACCAATCTTCTCAAAAGTCAAAGAGAAAAATGGTAGAAACAAATTTTGCCAACAATAACATAGATGATTTCCCGAGAAATCACAACTGGAGGAATAAGCATTAATGGCCCGAATGAACCTAACGAAACTCCCATATGAGAGGCTGAAGATTAGTTTCATATAATTACTATAGTAGTGTGTATTGTGTGTTTTATTTTGTTTGAACTATGTAGTGTGTTATGTTCTTATCAAATAAATTATGTTTCTTAATATATACAGAATGGATACTGAAGATATATGCATTGCTGATTGTGGTACAACTCATACGATTCTACAGAATCGAAATATTTTACCCAAATAACCAAAACCGAAGCTCAAGTCGGAACGATTTCCGGCGTATTAATATAATCGAAGGTTTTGGAAAAAGCTAGTTTATCCTCCCTAATGGTACCCACATACACATTCCAAATGCATTATATTCTAGTAAGTCTACTAGAAATCTTCTTAGTTTTTAAAGATATCCGACTCAGTGATTTTCACATCGAAACTACCTTTGAGGCTGATAGAGAATATCTTCTTATTACTTCCACTATTTCTACAAACAAGGAAATCTTAGAAAAGTTTCACTCACTTTCCTCAGGATTATATATGATGAAAATTAGAACTGTTGAATCACACGATGTCATTGCTTCCAAACTCATAGATCCAAAATCTTTTACACTTTGGCATGAAAGATTAGGTCATCCTGATGTCTCTATGATGTGTCGTATTATAGAAAATTCTACTGGACATCCTCTTAAAGATTTTAAAGTTCTTTCCAACAATTACTTTCCATGTTCAACATGTTCTTTAGGAAATTGATTACTCGACCATCCCCTACTAAAGTTCAGCTTGAAAACCCAACTTTTCTAGAAAGGATCCAAGGCGACATATGTGAACTATACACCCATCATCTGGCCCATTTAGTTACTTTATGGTATTAATCGATGCCTCAACTAGATGGTCTCAGGTTTGTCTTCTCTCAACTCATAATGATGCTTTTGCAAAATTACTTGCCCAAATAATCAAATTACGAGCTCAATTCCCAGATCATTGCATTAAGTCAATTCGTTTAGATAATGCGGCGAATTCACATCTGCAACTTTTGTCGACTATTGCATGTTTGTAGGAATCTCAGTTGAACACTCAGTTCCTCATGTACATACACAAAATGGGTTAGCCGAGTCCTTTATCAAATAACTCCAACTTATTTCAAGACCGCTGTTGTTGAAAGCAAAATTATCTACATCTATTTGGGGTCACACAATATTTCATGCTGCTAATATTATTAGGATTAGACCAACTTCCTACAACCAACATTCTCCGCTACAACTGGTACTTGGTCAACTTCCTAATATTTCTCACTTCAAAATTTTCGAAAGTGCTGTATATGTACCGATTGCTCCACCACAAAGATCGAAGATGGGAGCTCAAAGAAGAGTAGGGTATCTACGTTGGTTTTGATTCAACATCTATAATTAGATATCTAGAGCCTCTAACCGGAGACTTATTTACCGCAAGATATGCGATTATCATTTGACGAGTCTATGTTTCCTCCCTTAGGGGAGATAAACATTCAAATAAAGTTAATCCTGACATAACATGGAATGCATGAGGATTATATTTTCTAGATCCACGTACCGGTCAATGCGAACTTGAAGTTATAGAATTATTCATATGCAAAATATCGCAAACCAAATGCCTGACGCATTTAACGATTCTAGAATATAACTAAATCTCAGATACCTGCAGTAATAATACTCCATCTAGAATAGATATACTAATTCAAAAATCAGATACAAAGGAATTGGTTACAGAATCAAAGCCACGCCTGAAGCGTGGTAGACCGGTCGATGCAAAAGATGTTACAACACGAAAAGAAAATAAAGAAAATTGCCCCTGAAGTGGCACATGCTCCAGAAGAAGCAAATACCCCTGAAGTGGTATTATCTCCTGAAGAGATTCCAGTCCCTGAAGATACGGGGTTAAACAATCACAAAATTTCAATAAATTATGTGCATGATATGAAATTATGGGATCGAAGTAAAGCCATAATCGATGATGTATTTGTGTATTCCGCAACATTGGATGTAGACATAAATTCTGATCCTGAACCAGAAAGTGTGGATGAATGTCGTCGAAGAAAAGACTGGCCAAAATGGAAAGACGCAATCCAAACCGAATTAAATTTATTGTGTAAAAGAGAAGTATTTGGACCTGTTGTCCAAACACCAATCGGTGTAAACCCTGTTGGGAATAAATGGGTATTCATAAGAAAACGAAATGAAAAGAATGAAATTATGAGATATAAAGCCCGACTTGTAGCACAGGGGTTTTCTCAAAGGCCTGGAATTGATTATCAAGAGACATACTCGCTAGTGATGGATGGAATTACTTTTCATTTTATATTAGGTATGGCATCTAAAGATAAAATTGGAAACACGTCTTATGGACGTCGTTAGTGCATACCTATATGGTTCACTTGATAGTGAAATTTTTATGAAAATCCCAGAAGGGTTAAAAATGGATGAGTTCAAAAAACCTCGTCATATATACTCCATTTAACCTCAACGATCATTGTATGGACTGAAACAATCTGGTCGTATGTGGTATAACAGACTAAGTCGTTATTTACAAAAGAATGGGTATATTAGTAACCAAATTTCTCCATGTGTTTTTATCAAAAAATCACAATCTAGTTTTGTGATTATTGTTGTATATGTGGATGATTTAAATCTTGTAGGAACAGCTACAGAGGTTAATAATGCTGTCATATACTTAAAAACAGAGTTTGAAATGAAAGATCTTGGAAGGACAAAATATTGTCTTGGGATACAAGTCGAGCACTTGTCAATAGGAATTTTCCTCCACCAATCCACATATACAGAAAAGGTTTTGAACATATTTTACATGGATAAATCTCATCCATTAACTACTCCAAAGGTGGTTAGATCTTTAGAGCCTGATAAAGATCCATTTCGACCACGAAAAGATGATGAAGAGGTTCTTGGTCCTGAAATCCCATATCTAGGTGCAATTGGTGCACTTATGTATCTTGCAAATAATACAAGGCCAGATATTGCATTTGCTGTGAATTTATTGGCTAGATTTAGCTCTGCTCTGATGGAAAGACATTGGAATGGGATTAAACATATATTTCGTTATCTTCGTGGAACAACAGACTTTGGATTATTCTTCCCGAAAAAATCAACATCTCAGTTGATTGGATATGCAGACGCTGGATATTTGTCAGATCCTTATTTTGGTAAATCACAAACTGGATATGTATTTACATATTGCAGTACAACCATTTCCTGGAAATCCACGAAGCAAACTATAGTGGCAACCTCAACAAATCACTCAGAACTCATTACAATTCATGAAGCCAGTAGAGAATGTGTTTGGTTGCGATCTATCATCAAGAATATTCAGGAATCATGTGGATTACCAGACATCACTAGAAGTCCTACCATTATGTTTGAGGATAACACAACATGCATTGATCAACTCAAGGAAGGATATATCAAAGGAGATAGGACGAAACATATTTCACCAAAATTCTTCTACACTCATGAGCTTCAAAAGAATGGTGAAATTGATGTTCAACAAATTCGGTCATGTGACAACCTTGCTGATTTATTCAGGAAATCATTACCAAATTCAATATTTGGGAAGTTACGACATAATATTGGAATGCGTCGACTCAAGGATTTATTACAACAAAATTCAGAGAATGATTAGTTTTTCCAGGGGAGATTGTACTATTTTTCCTTCGTCAAAGTTTTTATCCCACTGGGTTTTTCTTTGAACAAGGTTTTAACGAGGCAATCTATGATCCATGTTAAATGACAATCAAAGGGGAGTGTTATAATTGATTGTAATTTTTAAGTCAATGGTAAAATAGTAAAGCTAGTCTTAAGAGTAGAAATTTTGATAATACATTGAATGTTTTTGTTCTTCAACTTGGCTATAAATACATGGCCTTGGTGAACGAAAAATTTGCACCAAGCATCTTACGTATATGCTCTCTATCTCCCTCTGATTATCATTCTTTTCCTCTCAGATTTAGTAGCCCCTTCTAAAATATTAAAGCTAGTATATTACAATATTTAGTAAATTACATGAGCTAATAATTAATACATGAATATAAAATATAAAATATAAATATAAAAATAAAGATAATGACAACATGATATTACTATAAGCCTGATAGGGATTAAAAATAACCCTAATTGCAGAGTTAATATCATATTAATTAGACCTAATTTGGTCAAAGGGGAATGCCCAATTAATGAGGCCTAAAACCCTAACTATTTATTAAATTTGTAATTAATAAAGGGGCTAATTAAACAACCCAATAAATGTGTTCAATTAAGTAACTATTTCTATAAGAAGTAGCCTCCAAGCAACCCAAATTCAAAAGGAAGCTAATTCCTGCTTTCTAAGACTCCAAAGTCCAATCTGAGGTGGAGACTTGCCCATCAAGTCTCCCAATTCTACCCGAATTCTCAGAATCTCAACGTCTATATAAAGGGTCTTACCCTTCAATTTCAGCAGAACGTTTTGGACAAAAGCTCCACACATTACAAAGCTGAGAAGGCATCCTACAAGCCAGTAGACCATTACCTGGAATGACATTTTAGAGTGAGTCCTGGGAGGACATGAAAGTCACTACGTCCTTGGTGAGCTCTCGCTGCCATAGCCCTGAGGGCATGCATCACCAAGAACTACGTTTCGGCTTGATCCTAGGCATACACCGAGGTACGTAGGCATCTTGTGAGGGCATATTCAAGCCACGAAACACAAGCGCAGCCATTAAAGGTCGAAGCTTATCAAACCCTAACATTAAATACATGTAATAAATAAATACATATTTTTTATCCATAACATTTGGCACCGTCTGTGTGAAAAAGATGACAACCATGAAAGCACGAAGAAGAACCGAGAAACCACCTGCCGAAATACACAACGTCGCATCCATTATTGAGATTTCACCACAGTCAAACCTCAATATCCAAGGAAGTGATCTCTTAGGGATGGAGATCCCCATTACCTAACTACTGATCCAAAGAATGGTCTCCAACTATAGGGGATGAAGAATCAAGGGAAGAGTCCCAAACTATAGATGGTGCTCTCATTAATGAACACCCAAATTTTAGATGATAATTATTGGGCTTCCCTCATGGGTGAATGATCACCCACCTTATGGGATGTAAAATTTTGAGGAGAAACGCAACGTCGGATACATGAGGGGTACGAACCTCGCTATTTGTAAGGGTTAAACCTTATCGAAGGGAGAAGTAATGATTTTTATGATCCCCATATCGAGGATAGTGATTGTTGATATGAAGAGGAGATCTCCCCAAGAAGGGTGCAGCCGATTGAGGAACCTGTTGTCAAAGGGTGTTTTTAGCCCCGAAGACGTGAAAGGATGAATTCCCAAATCATAAAGAAGAGGATCTGTGCTCATGAAACACACATCCGAAAACCCCAAAAAAGATCTGAAATCATGAAGCAATCAAGATCTACCAGCCACAACTCAATTTGTTGCTTCCATCATTGGAGTACCACAACTCTCAATCACAAAATCAAGAATTCGGTCCCATAATTATGGGATTTCTTTTGACTCGAACGCTGATTCAAAGGACCGATACCCAATCTCAAGGAGTAGAAAACCAAGGGATGAATCCCCAATCAATTTTCGATGTTAACAATTATGTTTTCTTCTAAGAGGAAGCTAACCCACCTGATTAAAGTAAACTTCGGCGTCGACCGCATTAGGAGTAGGATTTCGGTATTTGCAAGGGTTGAGCCCCATTCGTAAATGAGTCAGAGATTTCTTTTGTCCCAATATCTAAGAAAGTGATCGTTAATCTGGTAAGAAGACCAAGCTAAGAAGGAGACGATCAATCAAAGAGCCCGTTGTCAGAATATTTTCTCAGTCTCGAGCGCACGAAGGGGTGATTCCTCAAACCATTACAAAAAAGAATTCGATCTCATGAGGAGCACATCAACAAGATTTAACAAGTTTAGAGGTGCGTTATGCAAAAACCCGATCTTAACCCGAAGGGACGATTTAAGATCCCCAAGTTCAGAAGATAGAATCCTTAAGTTTAAGGGTCGAATCCCCAATTTCAGATGGTAGTTGAGACCTTAACTCTACCGATGTTCTCCTTTCCCAAACCATGGATGATCCGGGATATGGATTTAAAGATTATGACCAAGGAAGCAGAATTCAACATCAACCTTGTAAAGGCTGTACACCCCTTTATGTTCAAGAATTGAAACCCATCAATGACCAAGTTTGTGATTGTTCCAGTCCCTTTAAAGAGGATGATGAAATCTGAAGTGATAAGGACGCCACTCCAAGAAGGTGACGTCCATGAAGTGACCGACCGAAGAAGGATGTCCCAAGCCTCGAGGGCCTCAAGGACTGAAAGCTTAGGATGATGAAGATCGGATTTTTGTCTCATCAAACTCATGATTTAATGGAGGAAAAGAAACCTGAAAAGGGAACAACAGACTCGACTACTTGCAAAATTTGGAAAGCCTGGACCCCGAGGGTCGATTACCATTATAGTTGGTTGAAATGACCTTTCATGAAAAAGGATGACGGAGATTCTAAGGGTTGATCCCAAAGATTTAATGCCCCTTTAAGGCCTGAATGATCCAACGTATCTCTTTATGAAAGAAACTACAAATACCTATATTTCAAGGAAGCTGAAGGTACCCCAATCTAGGCGTATGATGGATTCAGTAATCCGTATAACCATGTAGGAAAGTTTTCAAACTCTCTACTACAACAGCCGATGCACGATTTTATAAAGTGCGTGACATTTTCTTAAACCCCGGGGGGGCATGACTCGATTATGGTGTAAGAGTGCATGAGCCACACTGCATCCCTAAAAACATGAAACGAGGATAAAAAGAATCATTATATGACCTAGACCGATTCAAAAAAAATCCTAGATAACCATATACTTGAATGATATGATGTCATTGATAGTCCAACAAGGAGCCTAGGATGTTAACTTTAAGTTATCATTGGCTGAAACTAATATGAAAAATATACATAGGTTGCAACAGCGGGGAGGTGAAAGTAAATTGCATGTTTCTTTACAGAATATAAACAGTTATGGAAAACAGGGTACATGGTATCACAGGGGCATAACTGGTGCAATAAATAAGGTAAAGTAAAGCAGGTTCAGTAAAGTAAATGACAGTCCTGGAAAGGAAAAGGTACTGATATATAGATCAAAAGTTTTGGGTAGTACAAGCGTAAAGACGCTTCAGAAGTAAAAACAAAAGGGTACAACAACCTACTCACTAGTCAGCATAGCTAGTCTATAAATACAACCCAAAAGTCTACTGATACACACTACACACTACTGTACATAATACATAACCATAACAGTACTGCTCAGTATCTCCATCTCTGGATCTCTGACTCAACTCCAAGGAAACACTGGTCCTTCCAGCCTCTCAAAGTCCTCCATCACCTCAGTAGCCCAGCCCATCAGTGCATCAGGGCCTCTGCCAGGTAGTGTAGCTCCATGTAGCCTAGCCTCAAGAACCCTCCGTATCACATGAACCTCCTCTCGAAGCTCCCTCACACCACGATCAACATCAGTAGTCCTAATGATATGCTGTAACTCTCTGATCTGGGCCAACAAGGAATCACGCTCCAATAGAAGAGCCTCATACCGGTAGTAAGGAACTGGGGGCAATGTAGACTGGAACGAGGCATTCAGTGGAATATGAATCAGCTGGTGGAGGTCCTCTGATAGGTGGCCTCATGCCTGGGGGTGGAATAGCCTACAGGGGTACGGGCTGCAACACGAGTGGAGGTAAAATAGCCAATACTGGTGGAACAACGGGACGTGGATCTGAAGATGGTACTCCAACTGAAGGCTCTGAGTGATCCGCTGATACGGGGATAAAAGAGTCAGCCATCGCTGCTATCTGAAATCATATCGCAATATAAGAATCTCGAACTACGATGCGAATCATACTAATACCTGTTATACCGAAGCACTCAACCTCTCAACAATCTATCTTTCTATTCCTTACTTCTAATCCTAGCCCTCTACCCATTCCCGTCAATCTAGGCTTGTGTCAGTGACTTATAACCTGTAGCTCTGATACCAAACCTGTGGCGCCCTCCAAACCCGGGTCAGAAGTTTGGGGTCCACACACACACACCTTATTTATAACCTGCTTATAACAATGATAAAGATAATAAAAATGATATGCAGTGACCCTACCTACCAACTACCACGGACCGCAACAGGTTAAAGTATGCACACAAGCCAAACACACACTTATATTGCAAATCATTCAAATCCCAACTATTCCAACTCAGCACTGAGTATTAAACATTATTACAAACTTTTACAAACTCAAATTATCCCAAAAGAAGCCTACTAGCTTAGCTCGATCAACCGGAACCCCTAGCTCTCGCGCTGAACTGGGGATCCTCGTTACCAACCGGTTCCTTCAACATAAACAACATCGCACAAATGAGCTAACTAGCTCAGCAAGTCACAATGACAAAACTGAGAATAACGATCATCAAGTGAAAATGGTTAAGGTGTCAAGTGAACAATAGATTATGATTTAGAATTGGATACTATATTTTCATTTTAAAAACCAAGGTTAGGCTGCTGATCAGTCACGCACTAACCCCGAGCAAAGCACACAACACTGTTCTAACTACTGGATCCAAGGCACACATTGGCCTAACTTGACCATTATATGGTCTAACCACGAATCTGGTCCACCATTTTATAAAAACAATCCAAATCTAACATAATAACAGAATAAGCAATAATAAATAATAAACATAATCATTACAACATTGGGCATTCAATAATGAAATGGTTTCAATCTTTATAAGGATCAATATGGCATTTTCAAAGCTTGATTGTTAGGTAATGGAAGAATTGGATAACAAAGGAATCCGTGTTACAAGGTTTCAAGGATTTGGCCTTTCAAAGCATAAGATACAATGGTTTGAGTGTGTAAGCAATCTGGTTCAGTGTTTGATATTTAGTTTGTATGTATTTGTGGAGTAGTATTGTATATATGAAGTTCATATTTGGGTATACAACCATTAATGGTCTAGAAAGAATCAGGTTTACGGCTCAAGATCAATAACTGGAATCATGGTTCAGGGTTCAGTGCTTCAAAGCACTTGCAATATCAACAGGACTATCAATCACTATAATATCTCGAGAAAGTTCTGAACACTTGCCTGGTACTAGTTTACTACACTGCACTCGCTTTCAATCACCACTGCCTTACTCCTTGACTACTTGTTTCCCTTTCCTATGCCTTGCCTCTTCTGCTCACATATCATAAACATCTATCAATATTCAACTCATACGATTCTATTCGACACATACTTCTATTTACCCTTCATTTCACCCAAATCCGATTAACGGATTGAAAGTTACGCAATAAACAAGTAAACATCGAATATATAGGCCGACAGTTAACCAACAAGTCACATATAACACATAACACGTCACATAATCAATAACATAACGTTTATAAAGAAGTCTCGGGTCATAAACAGGCTTTCGGATGTTCAAAATGATTTTTAAAATATTTTTCGGAATTAAAACGGGTCGTTGGATCAATTTCGAAGTAATAAACAGGGTTCGATTGGCCCAATCTGGCTTCAAAACAATTTTATAATAATTATCGAGCCTTGAAAATAATTTAGAATAATATTTTAAAGCTCGAAACTATTTTTCTGAATTTTTAAATCATTTTTAAATAATTAAATCTAATTAAATACTTAATTAAAATTAATTAATAATTAATTAAATCAATTAATGAATTAATTTTCGAATTAATTGACTAATTAATCAATTAAAAATTAACCAAAATTAATTAATTAATTAATTCAGATTTATTTTTGAATTAAAAATAATTTTTGGAATTAAAATAATAATTTTTAGAATTTTCAGAAATTAAAATCGAATTTTTATAATAAAAATAAATAGGAAATATAATTTTTGAATATTTTTAAAACAGGAATCCAAAATTGGCAAACTCTGGAAACCTCAGGGACCTAACTGTTTCGTTTTCAAAACCTCAAGGACTGAAATGCAATTTTGCAAAGTTCACCGTCGAACTTCGCCGGAAAATACCCTGTCTCGCCGGAGAAGGCGATCCAGGTACAGTCACACCACCATGTTAGGAATATGTGTATTATTTTGATGATAAGTTAAACAAAACACTTAAGTAGAAATCTAGTGTTTGTAGACTCAACGGATAAGACCATTTTGGCTATCCGTTGAAGGAGTACATTTACTTAGAAATAAGTTTAGTATTGTAGCACATTTCATTCTCTGTATTTAAGTTATAATTTAGATGTTGTGGGCAATTATCAGTCATGTTGACTACTAGTGGATATGCAAATAGGAGGGCTAATTGTAAATATTTCATGCCTTGTAATTTTGTATAAGTGAATTAGTATCAACTAATATTAAAGACCTTCAACGGATGAGAACAAAGCTTCAACGGATGTCTCTAAAGCTTCAACGGATAACATCCATCAACGGATGAGTGCTTCAACGGATAAAGCTTCAACTGCTAATGCATCAACGGATAAAGCTTCAGCGGAGATATAAGCATCAACGGATGAAAGCTTCAACGGATGCTTAGTTCAATAGCAGTTGATAGTGACAATTCATAAGCTGGCAGAGGCACATAGGTTGACAGAGACAAACTGGAATGTGGCAGCCTCTAGGAGGAATCAAGAAAATACAGCATTTCCATTCTGGTGCAAACAAGGAAGTATTTAAAGATTCACAAATAAACCTAAATTTCATTGGATAGAGAAATGAAGAAGAAACATGTGAAGAATCTTTTATATATTTTACAGTTTTGTCTTCACTTGTAAACTTGGTGATATATAAACCGAGTAGCAGCTAGTAATTAGATGGTGAATTTTCCAGAGCTGTATAGAAAAATCCAGAGAGAAAATCATCTAGTTTGTACTAGGAAGCAACTGTGATTTAATTCTTTGAATCACAAATTTTCTGAAATCACACATCTCTAGTGGAACAACAAATCCACCAAAAAAGTTTTAAGTCTGTTGTGTCTTTTATTTGTGTTTGAATATATATCTGTCTGCATTATCTCAAAGCAATTCACACACACTTGTTCATCAAAACATAGCCTAGAAACTGCTCAAAACTTGAAAAAGTTTTGAGATTTACATTCAACCCCCCTTCTGTAAATCTCATTGTTAGTTCACTGGGAATAACAATTGGTATTAGAGCAAGCTCTTAACATACAAAGAGTTTAAAGATCTATTCTACTAACATCATGAGTCAGAATAATCCTCCTGCTACCATCATAAGTAGGAAGGATTTGGTATAAAGATTCCAGTCTTGGAAAAAGATAACTATCATCACTGGAAAGTGAAGATGCATTTATATCTACTCTCTCAGGATGAAAGCTACATCAACTGCATTAAAAATGGCCCTCACATCCCTCACAAGGTGGCTACAGCTGCTACTGCAACAGTTGCTGTTGGACAGTCCATTCCCAAGCCAAAAGCATAATGGACTATTGAAGATATTGAAGAGATTCGCAAGGACAAGAAAGCCATGAACATTTTGTTTAATGGCTTAGATCAAGATATGTTTGACAATGTCATTATAGCCAAACTGCAAAGGAAGTTTGGGATACTGTGCAAATTATCTATGAAGGTACTGAGCAGGTTAGAGAGAACAAAATGCAGCTTCTCATATAACAGTATGAATATTTTCATTTTAAAGAAGGAGAATCATTAAATGATACCTTCAACAGATTTCAGAAACTGTTAAATGGATTGAAGCTGTATGGTAGAGTGTACCAAGTCAATGACTCCAACTTAAAATTTCTGAGGTCTCTACCAAAGGAATGGAAGCCTATGACTGTTTCTCTAAGAAATTCTCAGGATTATAAGAACTTCACACTTGAAAGATTATATGGAATTTTGAAGACTTATGAACTTGAGATGGAGCAAGATGAGCTGTTGGAAAAGGGAAAGAGAAAAGGAGGATCAGTTGCACTTGTAGCTGACAATGAGAAGATTAAAGCCAGGAATGAGGAAAAGACAATGCCAAGTCTCAAAATTGGCACAGCAAATCAGAATCAAGCAAGGGAAAGGAGCAAGTAGCTGAGGATGAAGACAATTCCAGTCAAGATGACTCTGATGATGTTGATAAACATCTGGCTTTTCTGTCCAGGAGGTTTTGGAAAGATGAAATTCAAGAAAAATACAAAATTCACTAAGTCAAACAAAAACATGGTGGACAAATCTAAGTTCAATGTTATAACTGTGGCATTAGTGGACACTTTGCAAATGAGTAGGCAGGAAGCCAACCTCTGATAAGAAGAAATTTGAGCAAGTTGATTACAAAAAGAAGTATTTTGATTTGCTCAAACAAAAGGGAAGAGCTTTTCTCACTCAAGATGATTGGGCAGCAGATGGAACCAATGAAGATAATGATATGGAATATTTCAACCTAGCCCTGATGGCTAATTCTGATGAAAATGAAACTAGTTCATCAAGCAACCAGGTAATTACTACTGACCTCTCTCAGCTTTCTAAAATTGAATGCAATGAAGCCATAAATGATATGTCCAATGAATTATATCATTTGCGTGTTTTCCTTAAATCGCTAGCTAAAGAAAATACAAGAATCAAAGAGAATAATGTGTTTTTAAGTGATAGGAATGTTGTGTTAGAGGATCAGGTAATTGAGCTTGAAAAGATTAAAATTAAATTCTTGACTGTTGAGAGTGAACTAGAAGAAGCTGTTAAAAAAGTAGAAATTCTTTCTAAACAGTTAGAAAGTGAGCAAGAGGTTATCAAGGCCTGGAAAACATCTAGGGATGTTAGTGCTCAGATTGTCAAGGTTCAGGGAATTGAATCATTCTGTGAGAATGCCTGGAAGAAAAACAAAAAGAAGTTATAATTAATTGATGGATTGTCAACGGATGTGGAATCAACGGATGATGAAAGTTTCCGTTGAAGGAAGAAAAAGAGCATCCGTTGAAGGCTCGTCATATTAAACAGGCAAGTGATTCTAAAAGAAAAATCTCAATAAGAAGGTTGGTTCAACTTCAGAGAACTTTGTCAAAGAAGGAGCTAGCACATCCAAAGATGCCAGTAAGGTGAATATAGGACACATGACTTTAGATCAGTTGAAAAATAGGCTTAAGTTGGTTGAGGAAAAAGGAAACTAAAAGAAAATCTAATAGAAATGGGAAGGTAGGG
>NW_027420478.1:0-121213 GCF_009905375.1 Apium graveolens
CCGCTTTATAAAATAATTTTGTAATTATTCAGAAAATAATTAATAATTTCATAAATTATTATAAAACCATCTAATACTCCCAAATTTCCAGAAAAATACCTTAATTATCTATATTTTATTCTGGACCATATTAAAATTAACATACTCACATTTTATTACATACAAACATCCCCATATTATTATCAACACCCAGATAATTCACCAAAAATTCATATAACATTCACATAATTCATATATTGATATAAATAATTATACGATATTTCCCGGATGTTACATCCTTCCCCCCCTTAAAAGGATTCTGTCCTCAGAATCACGCTAAGGAATAATATTAATATTTTTCCAAGTATATAACTTTCATTTTCTCAGGTTATCTCTCAACCTCATAATTTTTTTCATAAACTTTAACGTATAATACAATCTTTCCTTTATAGCCTCTTGCTAATATCATATTTTATTTATTGCTTGCATAACTCAATTCAACTCTCCATCTCCTATATACTGGAGCTAGCTTACTACTTCCGAATATCTACAAATAAATGCCTTATGAATGCGCTGTATGAGTAACGGTGAAGCCAACTCACTTCTACTTATCATGTCTATTTACTACTTAGGAGGAACAACATAACACATCTTAATTCTCTTTTTCTTTCTAATTCTAATAACTCGTGTCTACGTGCATTTCCAATTGTTACTCAGTGTTGAATCTCGCCCTCATATGTTTCTTCGTTCAAATAATCTAATTTGTAATCACTTCCGATCGCACTGAGGTAACCGTTCCTGTAATTTTCTTCTTCATTTGTAAATGATGCATGGAAACCGGGGCGCATTGGCCTTCTGACGTTAACTATGATATTCCCCAAGTACCTTTCCTATAATTCCTCCGGTCTCATTATTTTAATCACAATTTAGCGGTCTTTCACTGACATTTAAATCTGTCAGTTACTCACATAACCTGAATCACCCTTCATTTTTATACGTAGGGAACGAAATTACCTTTCTCAGCCATATATATTTAAATATCTTATGAACTCGTTATGCCTATAACAAAAGGGTCAGCTCATTCGTACTGTTCTATCTATCTCATTGTCTTGATGGATTAACTTGAGTTATACCAATCTGATTTTCTTTCTAATTTTAACAATTTGCGATTATGCACCTTCTATTTTCCTGACTGTTCAACTTTACTTCTCGCGTCTCCTTCTGTTTGGTTAATCTGGCCTATAATTGTTTTTAATCGTATTCGAGAACCTTTAATTGGTTTCTTGTACTTTCACTCCGTATCCGCCCGATATACTAAACTCATGGCGTTTAATACTTAGAAATGTTTTGAATATATTAAAACTAACAATTAAAAAAAAACAATCTCGACCATCACATTTAACTCACCAAATTTTTTTTTTTTTTTTTTTAATTTATTAACAAGTAGATTCATCAAGTGAAATCTTTTACTCTTTAAATGGAATATTAATTTGGAATAGAATGAACCATAACTTTATTCAAAACCGAACTCTTGGTACTAATACTAAATTTTGTTGTCATATCAAATTAGATATCAATATGAACTTTGATGCTAACAACATTCCATACTGAAGTCAACACCAATCATCTATATTAATACCACGTTTGATATTTAACAACAAAATAAGTATCAGTAAATTCCAGAAATCGGATCAAACCTGCTCTCAATTTCTAACTTTTCCTATCCCTTTATTCATTCCCCTGCTTACATGCATTCTTGGAACGAACTCCTATTTTCAACTATCGATGTTCCATCTTATTCTCTTAATAGTTCTGGCACAACCGACGTTCCCAACTTATATATTTTCTGGATTATTTTATAAAATTTCTTTATCATCCTTTTGATTCCACTTCTTGTCTTGATTAGTTCTTTATTCTCATTATTCATTATCTTCTTCATACATAACGAATTTCTTTTTCTTAGTAATATTACTCTGTTTATTATTGAATAGGTCATTCCTGGAATTCACACTGGAATGAAGGCTTTTATTTATACTATTTAAATTTTTACTAACAAAATTACCGAATTTCCTCGGTAGCTATTTTCTTAGCCTTACTTGACGTGTCACAAATCACGTGTTTGACTTCTCTTCATTGATTCTCATTTCTTTTCCTGAGTTCACATGCGGACTTCATCAATCTCCGTCGTTCATTGGATGCTTGAATTTGCGAGCTTTCCATTATTCTATAGCAACTTCTATTCAACCGCTTCAGGTCTTGAAATATTCTTCTTACTAACATGAACCAATAACTTCCTATTCTTTTTATTCATCAAAAAGAGCATATTCTTCTGGTTCACACCTTACACCCGATTACAATAACATCACGCTAATTGAACTAGGCTTTTTTTTTTTTTAATTTACAGTAACGCCATTACTTTTTCTCAAATTTCTATATCTTTCATTTCGGATCTGGAAATTATGTTAGAGCTTGACTCAATCTAATTGGAATCGATTTCCATTTAACTAACCATTAGTTGGCAAAGTAGATCAATCAACTCCTTTCAATGATCACTTAAACCAAGTGCTAACTAGCTAACTGGAATCAAAGACCAATTACATAAAGTCAGTTTGGTCATAACAACTTTCTCAAGAACCGAGATTGCAATTATCTGGAATGCTGACAAGAATGATCATATACTTCTTTGTTCTTAGCTATAGGGTAATTTTTTTGAAAATTTGGGCAGCACTTCCCCTACACCATTGACTACCAGTCGGACTCAAGCCGACACCATTAATCAACCAAGTCATCCACAATCATATACATCCACTTCCATTAACCAAATTCATCCATCCACCATAATTCAAACTATATCCTTTTGATTAGTATAGGTATGGTTACTTGGCATAACATATATATATATGAAATGAGATTTAAGGTTTTAAATCAACAAAGATTAATATAACCACTTTCTTTCTAGTTCTTTCAGAATGTTACAAAATTTTACTATTAAGCTTTAAAATTTATCTCGTGTCTCAAAATTTTATTTCGCGAGTATTTTAACTTATTTATTGTCATTACTAATTGTATATAGAAAAATTATACCGCATCATTTAATTGGTCACACCAACCATTTATTGTTGACGATACACACTTAAATTTTTTTTTTTTTTATTAACTATTCCGTTTATCTTTCAATAACCACGCATGGTTTTCATTACTATCGTTGCAATCTGGTAGAACCTTAATCGTTATATCGTTATTTCTTAAAAGGTTTCATCGTCGAATCATCATTGCTTCATCTCTACTTATGGTTCTGCATCAAACTTTCGTCACTGATGAGATCCTCGTAACATGAACCACTGCCTGACTTAATGTCTTTGCCACGTCCATATTTTCTAGTGCATCTATTTTCCTTGCTTGCAGATGTCCATCATTTATCGATTTGCAGTCGTATTTATGTTTGTTGTATAATTCCACGTATCACACTATTTCATTTCTTTTGAAATCGTCAGAGAACAGATTCTACGCAAGAGGAGAGTTTGTGAATATGATTTTGATTGAAAATTGAATAAGAAATAACAATGCCACTGACAATTGGGAGAACTGATAAATCAAAAAATTAAGAGAAGAAAAATGAGTGAAGAATGAGACAACCATATTCGTACTTAAGATGGCCAGTCTTTCATACTATATGGCATACAGCACATGATTAGGTGGCGTCCCACCCGACTTTTCGTCACTTCGACAAAGCGTCATATCATAACACTGTTGTCTCAATTGGGAATCAAGAATTTGAGAAAAGCAACAATTTAGGAGGGATACAAGAATGTTCTTTCATTTCCGCCTCATATGATTTATTAACAGAAGAAGCTCATACATATTCAAACTCGAGAAGAACATATGCTATCGTATTAGAAGAAAGAATATCAATGCCGATTACCTTCCACGATTTCACTTACGTATGCCTTCAGGATCGTGCGGACACAGGTTCACGATTTAAGTCACATCATTGCTTCAAAATGCTTCCTGGAAACGCCTTCACATCAACTATTTCAATACTTTGATCTTAATCGTGTCATTCCGAAGTTAAAATCACAGCTTCAGATTTCATCTATGTCATGTAAAATACCCATTGATCACGTAATGCCTCTATTTCATTGATAGAAATACGATTCTTCTCCAATCATCTAGAAGATTCTGCCATTTCCTTCAGTCATCCCCCGTCCATTCGAGTCACGAATCTCGTTAAATTTTATTAATCTTATAAAGTGGAGAAATAATATTTTAATACGTTGATTCAATTATTGATTTTATTAAACAACGTTTACTTTCATTCTTCACAGCAACCTTAAACCTTCTTCCTGCTGATGGGTCTACTTGGCCCTTTGAATAACAACACTGAGTCTAATTCCATTCTTCTTTTTAGATCATTTTCTGTTTATAATAACAAGAACATAAGTAGTAGTTTGACAACTCATTTCATGCACTTATTAGCCAACGAAACTTCATTCACCGTTATATGCCATTTTATTCCTAACTTGGACCCAACGCTGACGTCTGCCATTGTCTTTCATATTCATGTCGTCGTCCTCGACGTTATGCTTACTACCACGCACGCAATTCGACGTTCTGTATGTGAATAGGGTCGCATCTTCTTGCTAATCTTACCTATATCTAGGAAGGTAAATATTATTCCTCATGCAGCTCCCGATAAGTGATAAGAATCTTCTCGCAACGGTGGTTCCTTCGAAACGCGCACGTTAGTTCTTTATCAGCTTCCATCCACTGGTTGCCTTCGACGTGTAACTCGTCCTAATACCTAAGTCAACTCGTACTAAAACTCACCTAGCATCTCTTTCACAAATGCTCACAAAATCAATCGCATTTTCTTCAAACCACATGAAAAGTAGGGTAACATACCCAGTCTCCGTCGATCAGTCGATTTCTCATTATTGTATGATCTGAGGTTTCAATATACCTATGATGTTGTGATATTCGCCTTACACTTTCTCATCAATCCTATCTTACCAACTCCTTATCGGATCTGCTAACCCTAATTCGCACTCAACTCAATTTGTCCTGAATATGCCTAGGGACTTTCCTATCTTGTACGACCTATCATTTCTATCCTACTCTCACCTATTCTTATTTCAGTGACCAATAACCTGCGGCTCTGATACCAAACTGTAACGCCCCAAATCCGGGGTCAAGATTTGGTGTTACTAAACCATTATTACATAAAGTAAAGAAATAAATAAATAACCACTTGAGTCCGGATCTTTTACAGGTCATGGTATGAAACAAGAATCTAACCTTCTACAACTCACTTCAACTATAATACAAGTATATATACCTTTGAACTAATGCTCTTGTCACATTCTTCTAACACCTTCAACCTCTCGCAACGGAAACTTCTCTAACTTCTGCTGTCTATCAAAGCTATTCACTTTAGACCTTATCTGTTTCTGGCAGAATAAGAATTGACAAAGCAAGAGTGAGCCAAAAATGCTCAGCAAGTATATAATTTGAGTCTTAAACATTAATTTCAAAGAAAACTTTCAGACAAAATCTCGGAAATATTTTGAAGAGCGAAACACGAAATCATTTAAAGGATATACTTTATCAACTTAAAATCAATTTGATTTGCATTGCTATAAATCACATAGGACATAATGACATTTTTGTCAGAGCTTTTAGAGATCGCGTGTTTTCAAAATAGCTTCTGGTATCATTTCATAATTGAGCAATGGATGCAATAACTATTCATAAAACGACGTTCAAGAAATTCATAACTATTCAGTATCCATCATTATCGACTAAGTTTCCATAGACTTAGCCTGCTAAACCAGCCTGATAAGGACGGGTTGAATAATTAAGAAGATCTCAATTCATTCGAGATCCCAACTATCACTGAGCAACTAATGCTGCAGCAACAATCTGAACCTCGAATATATTTAGAAACATTGTAATTTCCCAAAACTGAGTGCTAAGAAAGAATAACTTTAACCCATAATCACATTTTATTTCAAGAGGAAATGCCGTTAATGGCGATCAACAACAAATTGGACTGAACACTAGAAACCAACATATGCACTATAACCTGCTGATCAGTCAGGAGATAGTGCGGATCTATACCCAACTGCATAGACCCAACCAACATATGGGGCACCCAGGCAACTATGGCCTAAAGGGTCCGGTCCATCTCCGGCCCATAGGATCCAGCTCATCACTGGTCCTCATAATAATCATCCAGCCCGTAGAGTATTTTGATATCAAATCATTCTGATTTCAAAACATCCCAAATTAGGGTTCGCAAATAACCCGAACGAATGGGTATTTGCTCAAGAGAGCAATCGAATTATAGGAACAAGAATTTAAAAGAACTGGCATAATAAGAGTAATTGCAGCGAAATATAAAACAGTTAACTATTCTGAACTTAGAATAGGAGAGAATAAATATTTGCAGTATTTAAGGAGAAAAGTTAGGAATACTTGCCTCAATTGAGAATCCCTCTGATCTTTAACTAGTTGACATATCACTCAGTCCTGTCGCCTCTGTACTACCCTTGACGAGCTACTTGACCTTTCTTATCATTTACCTTCTTAGGTTATCTTTATCCCAAATCCACTTGTTTCAGTATTACACGGAATCAGGCTTCACTTCTACCATCTCTATCTGGCTTTGAACGTCTCATACTATATGCATCTATCACAAATAATACTATTCAATGAACTGACAATATATAATTGACTAGTCTATACAATTATCCCTATCGTCTACCCGTCCGATAATAATAATATATATAAGAATCACATCTCATTCAGATAACATTCAAAAGACATGCTGACTCATTATTTGCATAATACATACACATAGGACAGGTAATCATATTATCCAGATAACACGTAATCATGTAATTCACGTAACATATAAGTTGAATCGTCAAAAGATAGGTCTCGATATGTTTAGAGTTGAAATTGGGTCAAAAAGAACATTTTATCAATCAATTACCGACTCAGGATGATTCGTGAAACAAACATCCTTTTAATATAAAAGAATTTAGGTCTTGAAAATATTTTTAATAGAAGCAGAATATTTTTCTGAGTCTAGAGGCGTTCGTTTCGTATTAAACGGACGAACGGTTGATTTATTATGAATTAAACAAGATTTAATTAATTAATAATTAATTATAAATAATTAATTATAATTAAACAATCCTTAATTATATTTTTAAATAATTATTTAAGAAAATCAAAGTCAAAAATAATTTTTTTATAATTTTTGGAGTTAAAACGAAGAAGTTACGATTTATTGAAAATTATGTGATTAATTATTGAAATAATTAATCACTTAATAAATAAATAACTAATAAATAATTAATAGATAATTATTTACTAATTTAAAATAATTAATCACTAATTATTAGGATTAATCACAATTTATTACAAATATTTACAACTAATCGTTATTTATTTGATTAGATCGATTATTTACAAATAATCAATCAACTTAATTAACTGATACGCTATTTATCGAATAACTACGAATTATTCAAATTATAAACCAACTCAACGATTAATCACTCGTATAAATACGAGCTACACACTATTCTCGAATACTACCGAATTAATATATTAATATCGGAATTTAAACGATTCGTTAATCAATTAATTATCGGTATTTAATTATACAATACAAATAATTACCGCAATATTATTCGAATAACTATTGCTCGAATAATAACTCTAATTATCGAATCACTACTCGTAATATTAACTAATTATTAGATTATTAACTACCTCACTTAATTATTTTTAATCCTTATTTACTAATTAATTACCTACTTATTAATTAATTACCCAATTATTAATTAATTAGATAATTAATAAATAATTAGATAAATAATTAAATAATTAAATAAATAAATAAATAAATAAATTCGAATTTATAATTTAACAAAATAATTTAGAAATTAATAATACTATTTTTTTCAGAATTTAAAACTAATTTTTATTTAATATTTAGAATTTTTAAAATAAAAAAATATTGATTTTTTTTTTTTAATTTAAAAATAATTATAAATAGTTCTTGAAAATAAACTATAACTGAATATCGTTTTTTGAAAATAACTAAAATTAAAATCAAGTTTTTGTAAAAATTTAAAACAGAAATACTAATTTTGCAAGGTAGGGAAAGTTCAGGGGCTAAAGGGTAATTTCGCCACCGTCACCTTCCCCACCCCGTCGGCTCCGGCAGCGGCAGCCATTAACGCTGCCACCAAGCTCGCCGGAAAACGCTATGTGTGCCCAGAAATCAACCATATTAACATCACATGATCTCCTTGCTGTCAGGAATTCAATTAAGCCACTAGTATGATCAAACAAGCACGGAGTCGACGGGAAAATCCGTCCAAACATTCCGACGCCGCCGGTTGTTCGTTTTCCGACCAACGCCTTCCATGTATCGTCTGCTAATTTCATCGATACCGTTCGATTCGTCTCTTCACGATCTATATATTTATACAACCAATTTCATATAATAACCCCAAACAAAGAAATACCCAATTTCCAATTAAGAACATTCAAAGTTCAAAACCCTAATTTCATAACCCGAAAATCAAACTCAAATTTAACCGTGTTATTGAACTCAGTTTTTGACATATAATATACCAAATTGACCAGAAAAATATTATCTACACGATGGAAGCATCAAATCACATCAACAACATCAAGAACAAATTTTCCTATTTTAATTCTTAAATAATTCGAATACAAATAAATAAATAAGAAAATTACCATGATTTTTGGGCAGAAACTGATGATTGATTCAGAAAGAAGATTTCGGGAGCTTCGTTTTGATATGCTGCACGCCCGAAGCGGAGTTCGATAACGTCTTCGTTCGTGTGTTTGATTCCCGGGAACGTATCGGTTTTTCTCGGGTTTTCTCTGTATTTTCGGTATTTTAACTGGTTGTAAATGAATAAACGGAATAAACGAAATAAGAAATAGGCTATTTATATTTATGGAATATTGGATCGTTCTGGATCGTTTTGGATCATTAAATTAGTTGCTTAGCCGCTAAGTAACTGCAATAACGATCCGATTTGATACCAAAATTGGATAATTATCCAAACCGGGCTTTTTATAAAATACTTTATACGAAAATAATGTAATAATATCCCGTCTTTTGAAAATACGGGTTTCGTTGATTCACCGAAATGATTATCGTATCGAAAAACTTGCGCCGGGCCGCGCACAGGTTAAACCGTAATCCGGATTGAAAAAGTCAAAACACGGAAAATGTCCGGAATTACCAGATTAGGTTAGGAAGGAGTTTTCGGAAGAGTTTCGGGTTGTAAAAACGTAAAAATGATTGAAGTCGGACGATTCCCGGCTTTATAAAATAATTTTGTAATTATTCAGAAAATAATTAATAATTTCATAAATTATTATAAAACCATCTAATACTCCAAAAATTTCCAGAAAAATACCTTAATTATCTATATTTTATTCTGGACATATTAAAATTAACATACTCACATTTTATTACATACAAACATCCAAATATTATTATCAAACACCAGATAATTCACCAAAAATTCATATAACATTCACATAATAATCATATATTGATATAAATAATTATACGATATTTCCCGGATGTTACACTCCGCTTCTCCAGAACTCCAGTACTTGAGTACCAGAGAATGTATCAGGTTCGGTCAGAGCGTACCCAATATCAGAACTAGCAAGAAAGTCTTGAATGAAGTGAAGTTCTGATGGGGCTTCTGACTTGCTAAGAATAACGGATAAGTTATTAGGAACAAACTTAGCTCCATCTCTGTAAAAAATTAAATGAATAAGAGAATGTTTGCAAAGTGTTTGTAAAAAGTCCTGAGAGAAAAACAGCTTAAGAAAATAAAAGAGAGAGAGAGAGAGAAAGTAAAAGAGATTTAGAATAGAAAAGTAAGTAAAATATTAGAAAATCTTTCATCTCTCATATATATACGTTCTCCACTCAACAATCATATTTTTGAAGCATGGGATACACTTTACACCTGACACCATGTGAACAGTCAGTAAACGGTTAGAATGAGAGTTAATGGGCACGTAAAATAAGCAATAATTACCGTGCACATGCAGTTTTTTAGGACATACACATTAACCAGTAACCCACAATGATTATGACTGTTTTATCTCACATTAACCAATATTCTATAAAAATATTATCGTTCAAGTAATGACCAAAAATAAACCAAGTAAATAAATACTGTCACGTCAGCATCAGAACTTGATTATTATGAATATAACTCCTTAACTCGAAAAGTGAATGTGTATTCCTGTAATTCTTCACATAAATACTGATATGGTTTCATCAGAACTTAATCATCAGAACTTCCATCTGAACTTGTCCTCAGAATTTATGCAATATGACACATAAACTGTTCATCTAAAACAACATTTATCACCACAGTAATTTTCATCATTCATGTGGAGTGTATGTGTGTGCATTAAGCTAAATATCAGACACAGAGTAAAGTCTGATTCACTTCAGTACATCTTAGAAATAAGGCATAACTAAGAACTTGACTTAAAATCTGTTATTATTCTGAAGTCTACTTTAGAATGAGTTCATGCATGAGTACACCTCAACTATTTTGTGCTCATTTTATGCATCTTTTGAAATTCTATTTACAGTGGCTTCTCAGTGTAAGTGAGTCATGACTGCTTATCAGAATTTATGCTGCTATCAGAGTATTTCTCCAGTAATGATAGAGTGTGAAAAGTCACCAAGAAAATTTTATTTTGCTTTTCTAATGCATATTACTTAATACCAGCAATGCACTTGGGTCTTCCCTTCCATATTTTTTACGCTAGATCTCAAAGGAGTTCCTGATTTTTATTTCTTTTCTTTTCTCTTTCTTTTGATAAGTGAGGCTTATCAGCACTTAGTACATCCACCAGATTTACTAACATCAGAACTCAACAGATAAGAAACATTATTCTAGTTTTTGACTTAGTAATAAGATACACAAAGTAAACTTAACTAAGCTCAATATCAGAATTTGTTTGTGTTATAAGATTTTCACATAAACAATTACTCCAAACATGGGATCTTTAGTATATTAAAGACTACTAGGTCAGCATCTAGCACAGTTATCCTCATTGGATTGAATAGTCACAGAAACATTCATATCACTATCAGAGTTTAGAAATTCACATTAGACAATAATCAGCACTTAGGAAATTTCTAATTAAGCACATAATACACAAAGATAGTAATATCTGTAAATACTGATCATAAAATCTGATGTATCAGAACATAAACTAAGCAGATTTAGAGAAAGAACCTGAAACCATTCCAAGTTCATTTACCAATCTTGTAAAAGTAGCTTCACATAGTGGTTTTGTGAAGATATCTGCTAGTTGTTGATCTGTTCGAACAAAATGCAATTCTACTGTACCTTCATCTACATGTTCCCGTATGAAGTGGTACCTAATGCTGATGTGCTTTGTCATTGAGTGTTGAACTGGATTACCTGTCATAGCAATAGCACTTTGATTATCACAATAAATAGGGATTTTAGCAAATTCTAACCCATAATCCAGTAACTGATTCTTCATCCAAAGAATCTGTGCACAATAGCTTCCTGCAGCAATGTATTCTGCTTCTGCAGTTGATGTGGAAATTGACTTCTGTTTCTTGCTAAACCAAGAAACCAATCTTCCTCCAAGAAATTGGCAGCTTCCACTTGTGCTTTTCCTGTCAATTTTGCATCCTGCAGAATCTGCATCTAAGTAACCTATTAGCTTAAAGTCTGATTCTCTAGGATACCACAATCCCAGATCAGTTGTACCCTTAAGGTACTTGAAAATTCTTTTCACGGCTATTAAGTGAGGTTCTCTTGGATCTGCTTGAAATCTTGCAAAAAGATAGGTAGCATACATGATATCAGGTCTACTTGCAGTTAGATAGAGTAGTGAACCAATCATACCTCTGTAATCAGTAATATCTACTGATTTACCAGTATCCTTATCCAACTTTGTTGCAGTGGCCACAGGAGTGGATGCACTTGAACAATCTTGCATTCCAAATTTCTTCAACAAATTTCTGGTATACTTAAATTGACAAATAAAAGTTCCTTCTTCATTCTACTTGACTTGAAGGCCCAAAAAATAGTTAAGTTCTCCCATCATACTCATTTGATATCTTGACTACATCAGCTTGGCAAACTTCTTACAAAGTATGTCATTTGTAGAACCAAAAATGATATCATCAACATATATTTGCACCAAAAGTAAGTCCTTTCCATGGTTGAGGTAGAACAGTGTTTTGTCAATTGTTCCTCTGTTAAATCCACTTTCCAGAAGAAACTGAGCTAAAGTCCCATACCATGCTCTTGGAGTTTGCTTAAGGCCATAAAATGCTTTATAAAGCTTGTAGACATGATTGGGAAATTTGGGATCTACAAAGCCTGGAAGTTGTTCAACATATACCTCTTCTTCCAATTCTCCATTAAGAAAAGCACTTTTCACATCCATTTGAAAGACTTTAAACTTCTTGTGTGCATCATAAGCCAAAAATATCCTTATGTCTTCCAATCTAACAACTGGTGCAAATGTTTCATCATAATCAATTCCCTCCTGTTGAGAGTATCCTTTTGCAACCAGCCTTGCTTTGTTCCTTGTAATTATGTCGTCACTGTCAGTTTTGTTTCTGAATACCCATTTTGTACCAACAACTGATCTGTTCCTTGGTCTTGGCACTAGGGTCTAGACTTTATTTCTTTCAAATTCATTTAACTCTTCTTGCATTGCTTGCACCCAATCAACATCTTGAAGAGCTTCTTATACTTTCTTTGGTTCAGTCTGAGAAAGAAAAGAATGATAGAGACATTCATTTGATATAGATGTTCTAGTTCTGACACCTGCACCAGGATTTCCAATAATTAAGTCAGGTGTATGTGCTTTAGTCCACTACCTTGCAAATGGAAGGTTATCTCTAGAACTGGATGCTCCCCCATGATCCATACTGTCTCCATCAACATTTTCTAATGCTCCCCCTGAAATTATGCTCTCTTTTGGATCCTTCAGAATTTGAGTTTCTAGAAATATCAGAACTTGAGTTTCCAGAATTATCAGAACTTGGCCCATCAGAACTTGAAGAGCCTGTTGTAGGTTCTGATGCTTCTTGAGATGTGGTTAGAACTTCAGTATGCTCCCCCTGCACAGGTGCATTTTCCTTAGGCGTAGTCACCACAATTTCAATAACATCAGAGTTTAATCCATCAGAGTTTGTATTATCAGGATTTACAGAATCAGAATTTAAAACTTCATTTTTGAATCTCAGCTGATCATGATCATTGAAATCTTCAAGTCCACTAATCTTCTTATCATCAAAAGAGACATTGATAGATTCCATGACAACCCTTCTTCTTAAATTGTAGACTCTAAAGGCTTTTGTAGAAAGTGGATATCCGACAAAAATTCCTTCATCAGCTTTTAGATCAAATTTGGATAGCTATTCAGGATGAGTCTTAAGAACAAAACACTTGCATCCAAATTCATGAAAGTACTTCAGATTTGGCTTCTTTTTCTTCACCATCTCATATGGTATTTTTCCATGCTTGTTGATAAGTGTTGCATTCTGAGTAAAACAAGTAGTCTGCACAGCTTCAGCCCAAAAGTAGGTTGGCAACTTTGCTTCATCAAGCATAGTTTGTGTAGCTTCAATAAGAGTTCTATTCTTTCTTTCAACAACTCCATTTTGCTATGGAGTTCCTGGAGCAGAAAATTCTTGCTTTATACTATGGTCTTTGCAGAACTCTTCCATGATCAAATTCTTGAACTCAGTGCCATTATCACTTCTTATGATCTTCACAGAATCTTTGACAAATTTATCCAGTTGCTTGACATGATCAATCAAGATAGATGCAGTTTCACTTTTTTGTGTGCAAGAAATACACCCATGTGTATCTGGTGAACTCGTCCACTATGACCATAGAATATTTCTTCTTTGCAATAGACATGACATTAACTGGACGAAATATATCAACATGTAGTAGGTGATAAGGCTCAAGAATTAATGATTCAGTCTTTTTCTTGAATGAAAATTTTCTTTGTTTTGCCTTCTGACATGAATCACAAAGGCCATTAGGAGCAAATACTGATTTTGGAAGTCCTCTCACAAGATCTTTCTTGACTAGTTCATTTATATTGTTAAAATTTAAATGAGAGAGTTTCTTGTGCCAATCCCAGCTTTCTTCAATTGATGCTCTACTTAACAGACAGATTGCAGAACCATCAGTACTTGTTGAAAGCTTGGCTTCATAAATGTTACCATGCCTGTATCCTTTCAGAACAACTTTTCCTGTAGATTTGCTTACAACTTCACAGTGTTCTTCAAAGAAATCCACATGATAACCTATGTCACAGATTTGACCCACACTCAGCAGATTGTGTTTAAATCCTGAGACTAGAGATACTTTTTCAATGATGACATTCCCAAGATTGATATTGCCATTTCCCAGAGTTTTTCCAATATTTCCATCTCCATAAGAAACACCTGGGCCAGCTTTCTCCACAAATTCTGATAACAGGGCTTTATTTCCAGTCATATGTCCTGAACATCCACTGTCCAGAACTAGGATATTATTCATGTTGCCCTGCAATCACAAAGACCACTAATGATTAGTTTTAAGGACCCGGACTTGCTTGGATCCTTTGGCCTTTTTAAGTTTGTTAACATTTGCAGCGGATTTAGCATCAGAGTTTATGTTAACAGTTTTCTTATCAGAATTTGCAATATCAGACTTTGCATCAGAACTTATACTAGAAGGAATAATGATAACTTTCTTTACAGAAGGTTTTATCTGATAATAATCATAGTAAGAACTATGATATTCCTTACAAGTATAAATGGAATGCCATAAACTACCACAATGAAAACAAGGATTTTGTGGCTTGTATCTAACAGACTGACTCTTAACTCCTGATTTTGAAGGTAAGGAGTTTATATTCTTATTCTTCCTGCAAAAAGAAGCCAGATGGTTAGAATTTCCACAGTTATGATATGTTTTTCTAGGAGCATTAGGAACATGCTTATAATTGTTACTTTTGTTCACACCTTCCTTTCCATTCCTATTTTTCCTAGGTGGCTTTACCTTGTTTACATTCTTAACATCTTTCAGCTTATGCTTACGCTGCTTCTTAGTCATTAAGCCTATGTTAACTTCAGTTGGCTTATCCTGTTTAGGTTTATTAGAAGTTACTTTCTCCTTAACTTCTGATTTCTCAATATCAGACTTTGCAGTTACAAACTTAACAGGGTTTACCTTTGGTTTTTGTTTAACAACTATAGGCTCAATTTCTACAGTTCCCTTACTGTTCTTATCATCTCCATAACCAAAGCCCTCTTTCCAGTTTCCACTATTAAGAATATCCTGAATTGCTTTACCAGAGTTTGTCCAAGTCCTGATAATCTCTCTTTCCTTTTCTAACTCAGTTTTTAGAGATTCATTCATTTTTAGCACTTCATCCCTAATATAAAAGGCATCATCTCTATCTTTCTGAGTTTGATGGAACATGACTAACTCTTTTTCTAAATAATCATTCCTCTTTTTATAAGCAAGATTTCCAGACGTTAATCATTCACATGTTAAAGTTTGATCTTTATAACTAATGAACATGGTCTTAAGATATCTTCTCAACTCAGTAATATCATCAGTATGAAAGGCATAAGTAGTTTAAGGTACCTTTAAGTCAGCAGTATCAGAACTGCTATCAGCATTTTCCATCAAGGCATAGTTTTCCTCATCCTCAGAATCTGAAGCATCTGACCAGCTTTTCTTCTTTGTGACAAGAGCCTTGCCTTTGACACTTTTCCCTTTTCTGCAATCTGGAGATATGTGGCCTTTCTCACCATATTTGTAGCATTTAACATTTGAGTAATCTCCTCTGTCAGACTTTCCTCCTTTGCCTTCAGATTTTCTGAAACCTTTCTTATCAGAACTTGCACCTTTCCTGGAAAATTTCTTTCCTCTCCTGAATTTCCTGTATGCAATCTTTGTGATCCCTTTCACCATAAGAGCACACAGCTTCATCATCTACTCATCAGGGTCCATCTCAAGTATACTTTCAGTTTCTGAGTCATCATCACTATCAGAACTTGATGACTCAGTATCAGACTTTGTGATGAGAGCCTTTCCCTTGCCTTTCCTTGAGGCAGCTTCTTTGGGAATTTCCTCCTCAGCCACAAAGCAACTGTCCTTGACTTTCTTCCATTCCTCTTGCTTCTTTGTTCCGTCTCAAGTTTATGAGTCTTGAGCATCCCATAAATTTCATCAAGAGTTGTTTCGTCAAGATTATAGTTGTCTCTTATTATTGTGGCCTTCAAATCCCATCTTTCAGGAAGTGCTAACAGGAATTTAAGATTTGAATCTTCAATATCATACTCTTTGTCAACTAGTGACAAATCATTCAAGAGTTTGACATATCTGTCATATAAATCAGTTAATGACTCATCAGGCTTTGAGTCAAAGTGCTCATACTCTTGAGTGAGTATCGTCTTCCTGTTCTTCTTGATTGAATCAGTTCCCTGACACCTTGTTTCCAAAGCATCCCATATCTCTTTTGCAGTCTTGCATTGAATTACCCTGTTTGACATGACATTATCAATGGCACTATACAGCAAGTGTCTTACCTTTGCATCCTTTGCAATCGATGAGATATCTTCAGCAGTGTAATCACTTTTCTCCTTTGGTACGGACTTTGCTGGCTGAACTACAACTTCCACAGAGAGTTTGGTTGGCATATGTGGTCCTTCATAAATCCTGTTGAGATATTCTGGATCTGTAGCTTCCAGAAACATAGCCATCTTCACTTTCCATATGGAATACTCAGAAGGTTTCAACATGGGAACTCTTATAGTCTCATATCGACTATGGGTTATGGTTTTCGGAGGTTCTTCAGTTTTGGTGGGCTTGGTTGGAGTTTCTTCTTCAGACATGATTATTTTTGGATCTTAAACTGTTTATGTGTTAACAGATTGCTCTGATACCACTTGTTAGGTCACACACACTGTAGAAGGGGGTTGAATACAGTGTTTAGCACAATCAAATCGAATATAAGAACTCAAGTAACAGAAAACAGATTTTATTCAACACAATAAACTCTGTTACAATATGGAACTGTCCTCTCTTAGTGATGAACAAATTATCAGGAGAGCTGCTAGAGTTACAAAGAATAATAACTTCGATAATCGTAACACTTATAGTGTAAACTCTATGCCTATGTTTATATACTACACAGTTACAAGATAATATTCTAATTGATATGGAATATAATTCTGCTTCCTAAAATACATCAACTAGTTATCTTTTCTTCCAAGTATTCTATTCTTCATATAATTCCTTCTTCATGCATATTTTCTTTCTGTCTTAGTCTCGATCTTCTTTCCTTTCAATCAGCCGCCTGCCTTATCTGAAAGTCATCTTAAGTCCTGATATTATCTCCTGATAAATATCTTATGATCACTTAAGTTCTGATAACTTAAGTTCTGATATCTTAAGTTATGTCTTCAGTATAAGTGTTGATTTCCAGTTACGTACTGATTTGTCCTGTTAGGTAAGATCTGAAAACTAAACACAAATCATATTACACATGACATTATCAAATATATCTAACAACTTAATTGAAGGGTATCTTTTATGATAGATACACATAGTTCGAGGCATTCAAAGCCAGACAGGGATTGTAAAAGTAAAGCCTGATTGCGTGTAGTAATGAAACGAGTGGATTCAGAATAGAGATAAACATGAAATGGCAATTGACAAGAAAGGTCAAGTGGCCTGTCAATGGAAATACAAATACATCAGGACTGAGTGATATGGCAGATAGTTATAGATCAGAGGATTATCAATTGAGGCAAGTATTCCTAAACTTTATTCTAAAATACCGCATATATTTCTTCAATCCTATTCTAAGTTCAGAATAGTTAAATGTTTTTATATTTTTCTGCAATTACTCTTAATTATGCAAGTACCTCTTTGATCTTGTTCCTTGATTATTGATTGATCTCTTAAGAAAAGACCTATTATTTTGGGTTATTTACGAACCCTCAATTGGGATATTTTGAAATCAAAGTGATTTGACATCAAAATACTCTACGGACTGGATGGTTACGATGAGGGTCGGGAATGAGCTGGACCATAAGGGCCAGAGATGGCTGGACCCTTAACTATTAGGCCATAGTGCCTGGGTACCCTATATGTTGGTGGGTCTAGATAGTTGGGTATAGATCTACGCTATATCCAGACTGATCAGCAGGTTATAGTGCATATGTTATTTCTAGTGTCCAGTCTAATTTATTGTTGATCGCCATTAACGGCATTCATTCTTGGAAAGTTATGGTTACAAAAATAAACAAAGACTTGATTCAAGAAATGAATCAGTGAAACATTCACTGTTCTTTTACAGAGAAATGTGATTGATGATTAAAGGCCAATGAGGGCCGATGTTTTATTCTCCCAATTATTTTAAATAAATAAAGATGTTTTGAAATCATTTAAAGATTGTTTCCAGAAATTTCTTTGATCTGATACCTGGAAATCAATTATGATACTTGCTGGGCATTTTTGGCTCACTCTTGTTTTGTGAATTCTTGTTTCTTTTAGTATCAAATGAGGAAAAAATTGAATAGCTCTTAATAGACAGCAAAAGTGGACAGATCCCAGCTGAAGGAATTTGGAGGTATCATAGTGAATAATACGACGAAGTTAGTAAAGAGGTAATAAAATAGTATTTAGTTATTGTAATTTTAGAAGGTTAGATTCTTGTTTCATACCATAGCCTGTAAGCGATACGGAATAATGAGGGGTTATTTGTATATTTTTTTTTAATATACAGGTTTATATTATTTAAAGTTGTTTAATGACACCCAATCCTGACCCCGGATATGGGGATGTTACAAGTTGGTATCAGAGCTACAGGTTATTGGTCCCCAAAATAAGAATAGGTGGACGTAAGATAGGAGTGATAGGCCATATAAGATAGGGAAGACCCTAAGTATACTCATTTTAAGTTCGAATCGAGTGTAAATTAGGATTAGTGGATCCGATAGGAGTAAGGTAGGATATTGTTAAGAAAAGTGTAAGATGAATATATTGACGATATAGATATATTGAGTTCCCAAATCCTATAGTTGTGAAGGGTTGATAGCTCGACGGAGACTGGGTAAATTACCCTGCTTTTCGTATGGTTTAAAGAAAAAAAAAGATTGATTCGTGTGAGAACTTCGTATAAGAAAAGATAGATGAGTTTCAGTATGATCCAACTTAGAATTATGTAGTAGGACAAGGTTTAGACTGGATGTAACGAGTTGATTGAAGCTGACGAAGAGCCAACACTGCAAATTTCAAAGGCACCATCGTTACGAGAAGTTTCATGTCACTTTTCGGGCACCACGCAAGGAATGATATCTACCTTATTAGATATAATGAAGATTAACAAGAAGATACACTTTTATTTACAGATAGAATGTTGAATTACATTAATTGGTTGTACATATGACATCAGGGACGAAGATGAAAACATCAAAGATAGTATTAGAGGTCAGCATTGGAGTTAGAGCTATGAATGAAATAGTATGCAGCGGTAAATGAAGTTCTCGGTGACTAGTGAAGGTGAAATGAATTCAATAAAGAGCAGAAGAGATATTGAAGTGGATAAACCCTTAGGTGGTCATTTCTTCAATTAGGTACCTTGTTGTGGTTGAAGAGAACAACAACCAACTCATATAGTAAGGACGAACAGATGTTCGATTTTCAAAAATTCTAAAACAAGTTTTCAGAAAAAGGTTTTCTTAACAAAATTTCTAAAAGATCTTTACACAAAATGAGTTTTAAAATTTGTTTGTCAAATTACTACTTGAGTTTGTGTTGTTATAAGTATTAGATTACCCGGAAGAATACTTGATTGAACTCGGTATTGTGAGTTCAGAGGGCCAAGTAGACCCGCTAATACGGAGAAGTTTAAAATTTTCTCGAAAGAAGAGTGCAAACCTTGTTTTGTAACGCCCCCAAATTCGGGGTCAGAGGATTTGGTCGTCACTGTGAAACCTCAATTTAAATCAACCTGTTTAATCAATAAATAAATGTCAGCGGAAGATATTTAACATAAATGACCCCAACTAATCCAAGATCTTTTAAGGTTACAGTTCTAGAAACAAGATATCCAAATTCCACAAATAAATTTTTTTTTCACTTTCTTTTAAAACTCTTTTCAATAATTCTCAACCTTAAAACTTAACCCGCTAGTATAACTTCGAAAAGAAGTATACTAGGCCCAAATAAAATACACAACTATAATATAATATAATATAAACAACTTTACACAATAAAACTTACACTAGCCCGCAAACCCTGAACCAATCACCTCCCAAGAGCTTCTTCTTTGCTTTCTCGAATTACGCGGCTAAACAGCAAGCTAATCCTCACTGGAGGTTAAATTTAAAAACAGGCAAGTATGAGCGAAAGAAATGCTCAGCAAGATCATTATGACATATATAGGGTCTTTTTGATATAAAACCGACATCTACATTAGAGCAGAACATTTAAAATCATAATTGTTGAATCATAAAATTTTAGTTGAGGAATCCCAGAATTGATTCCTTAATCGTATTCAAAACCATTTTGATATTTTTGAGCAAAATGCTTCAGCAATACTTTGAATCTTGACGAGGATAAAACTCGTAAAACAGTGTTTACGGAAATATCGTAAACAACAATAACATGAAATAATGATTATGGATTGAATCATAAACTTTACTCAAAACCGAACTCTTGAAATTAATACTTATTTTGTTAGCATATCAAATTAGATATCACTACGAACTTTGATGCTCACAACATCCATACTGAAGTCAACATCAATCATCTATACTAATACCATCTATGATATTTAACAACAACGTAAGTATCAGCATAATTCAGAATCTGAATCAAAACCGCACTTTACCATTATTCCAAAACAGAAACAGTTGATAAATCATTCCTTATAAGATTATCAAAAGCAATATAATAATATCGATTGGAACCAAATTATGCACTATATTGTTCCTGATGATCAGTCATGAAACAACACCGGTATCCCGCAGCCATACCATTAATATAGGTACTACCCGTATCCCGAAGACATACGGTACCTATAGGGCGCCAGAAAAGGCATAACAAGCCTTGTAAGATATTACACTTCCATATTACACTTCTGTATAATAGCTCACGCTGGACCGGTGCTTCGGCCTCTTACGCAATCAGTAACCATTCAATCTCAAAACCTTTTATTGAAAAGGGGTCATAATACTCGACACCCGAAATAATTTTATTCCCCCATTCACTTGGGCAGGAATACTTGCAACAAAATCATTTTTCTCAAAACCCAAAACATTTGTAAATCTATTCTGAACATAGAATAGCAAAGGGTACTTGCATAAACAGAATTATTTAATTCAGCGATATATAAAACATTTATCTATCTTGAACTGAGAATAGGAAAAGCAATACTTGCATGATAAGATTTTAAATAAATATCACTTGAATAATATGTGATGATAGGGATACTTGCCTTTGGGTTTTTAGCAGTTAGCACACTCGCAATAACGCATCAATTCTGACATTCTGTCTCAAAACATCGTCGTCTTCCCTTCTAACACTTTACTGATATGCTGCTCCTGCGATTACTAGAAGTCAGCTACCCAATACTATTCCATCTCATTCTTTATCCAACGTCTTGTCCCGATCAACTCGAGAGATCCGCATCTATAATTAAAAGATATAACTTTAATCGCCTAATTGATAATCACTCGACGAACTGCGCGTCAAAAGCCTATCGTCTACCCATACGATAGCCCACACATAATTATATCAGCCAAACACAGGAATTTTGACCCACATATGCACATAATTCACATAGCACATAAGCACATAACTCATATATCACATAATTCATGTCATATAAGACTCAGTTCATCAGAAGGGTCGACTCGATATGTTTAAAACTGAAATCGGATCAAAATATGATTTATCGATCAAAAATTGACTCAGAATGATTCGTAAAACAAGCGACCTTTCTAAATAAAAGGATCTGGGTCTTGAAAGTATTTTTATTGAAAGCGGAATATTTTTCTGAGTCTGTACGCGTTCGTTTCGTATTAAACGGACAAACAGTTTATTTATTATGAATTTTTGAACATTTTTCGGAATAAAAACAATCTCCGAATCATTTAATAATAAAATAATAGGGCTCGAACACCCGAAAATAATTTTATATGAATTATCGAGCCTGGAAAATAATTTAAAATAATATTTTAAAACTCGAAACTATTTTTCGGAATTTTTAAATCAATTTTAAATAATTAAATCTAATTATTAGATCAATTAAAATTAATTAATAACTAATTAAATTAATTAATCAATTAAAATTTAAATTAATTGACCAATTAAATAATTAATTATCAACTAAAATTAATTAATTAAATAATTAAGATTTATTTTTGAATTAAAAATAATTTTCAGAAATAAATAATGAATAAAAAAATTAAAATTTTAAAATTAATAATAGATTTTCATTTATTTTTAAATTTCTAAATCCAGAAACAGAATTCAGGAAAGGGAATTGGGGAAAAATGGATCGAAGCCGGGTTATTTACCGGGTCAGAAGTCGGGTCGTGGACCTGCAAAGAACAGGCGAAGAAATCGCCGGAAACCATGGCGGAATCCGGTGACTTCCCGGCCGATTCCGGCGGTCACGAATCCTGCCACCAACATAATCCTCTCGTCACAATTCTTATACCAGAACAATCCTTATGATTTCAGCAACTCGATTAAGCCAACAACGACGACAATCGAACTGGGACGCACCGTTTTCGGCCAAACACCGAAGCTCGCCGGCGATTAATCCGGCCAACCACCGATTTTACATAAAACTCTACTAAAATTAATGTGCTATATATGAAATTAAAGCTGAAATTCATACGAATGTAACCCAATCAATTATATCAACCAACAATTCAAGAACAGTTCAGAAAATCAAATTGAAAAATACATAAACCTATGAACTCGGTTTCACTACTCTAGGGGTTATAATCATCGAATAGATATACCATTTGATTGCAAATTCGATAATAAAGCTTATTTACTCATCCAAAGCATCAGACGATTCAAGAACAAGAAACCCCCAATTCGGGTCAAGAACCCTAGAATCGAATTTTGAAAATTACTAATCGTTTGAATGATTTGATGGCTTAAACAGAAAGAGCATGAAAATCTAAACATATTGGTTACTCTTACTTCAAATTCTGAAGTCTGCATCACCCTCAAATTTGGGTTTGATTCTCAGAACTTTTCAAGAACACCAAGAACACATATTCAAATAATTTTCAGAAAATCAAACCTTAATTTCTATATGATACTGAACTCTATTTTTGAAGTATAATATACCAAATCGACCAGAAAAATATGCTCTACAACATGAAAGTATCAAATCACATCAACAACATCAAGAACAAATTTTCATAATTTAATTATCAAATAATTCGAATATAAATAATTAAATAAGAAAATTACCATGATTTCTGGGCAGAAACTGATGATTGATTCAGAAAGAAGATTTCGAGAGCTTCGTTTTGATATGCTGCACGCCCGAATCGGAGTTCGATAACGCCTTCGTTCGTGTGTTTGATTCTCGGAAACGTTTCGGTTTCTCGGGTTTTTCTCTGTATTTACGGTATTTTAACTGGTTGCAAATGAATAAACGAAATAAACGAAATAAGAAATAAGCTATTTATATTTATGGAATATTGGATCGTTCTGGATCGTTTTGGATCGTTAAATTAGTTGCTTAGCCACTAAGTAACTACAAAAACGATACAATTCAATACCAGAATTGGATAATTATCAAAACCGAGCTTTTTATAAAACACTATATACGAAAATAACGTAAAAATATCCTGTCTCTCGAGAATACAGGTTTTTGTCGATTACCGAAATGATTATCGTATCGAAAATATTGCGCCGGGCCACGCACGGTTCAAACCGTAATCCGGATCGAAAAAGTCAAAACACGGAAAATGTCCGGAATTACCAGATTAGGTTAGAAAGGAGTTTTCGGAAAAGTTTCGGGTTGTAAAAACGCAAAAACGGTTGAAGTCTGATGATTCCCGGCTTTATAAAATAATTTTGGTAATTATTCAGAAAATATTTAATAATTTATAATTCATTATAAAATCATCTAACAGTCCAAAAATTACCAGAAAAATATCACAATTATCTATATTTTATTCTGGACATATAAAAATTCAAATACTCAAATAATATCATATCTAAACATCCAAACATCAATTCCACTTATCAGATAATTCACCAAAATTTACATAAAATTCAAATAAATAATTCCAAATAATAATAATATTAATATTTGAAAATATGGGATATTACAATCTACCCCCCTTATAAGGATTCCGTCCTCGGAATCAGCGGAAGAAAGCACTAAGGGTTTTCTAACCAACTTTCCATTTCCAAATAACCTCAATTTTCCATAATCTCAAACAAATCTTGTATTTCTTGTATAATAAAACTTTTACAGGAGTTTCACTGTGTACCACTGTTCCGTCTACATCCTTTGACCAATTTCTCAATATAATCACTTTTACTGTTCGCGAGAAAGAAGAATAGAGAGAAAGATAGAGAGAAGAAAAGAAAGAGAGATATAGATAGAGAGAGAAGTAAAGAAACAGATTGACTTCATTACACGCCATTGATATCATAACCGCATCGCAGTCCACTGTTGCTAGTGGTAATCCCATCACATAAACCTGCTTTGACTTGACCAGGATAACTCAGTTTAACTTAATTGGCATACCTTCGAATATCTGAGATGATAAAACATGGAATTTCAAAGAGAAAAGAATTTTATACGGGAAAAAAATCTGAATTTGTGAAAAAGTGTTGTTGAAATGAATGAATAACTGAGATATCAATATAATCAAATGAACTTGGTATTGCGTGCCCAACTTGGACACTACTAAAGGTTGTTAACCTTCATGTATTCACAATACACACAAGTGATGGCGTCCCATCCAACTCCTATCACACAGACAGGTATACCTTGTGTCCCCTATAGTTAGGGTTGTTCATCTCAGTCAGAATTAAAGAATATAAAAGGAATTCAAAATCAAATGAATAAAACTGAAAATATTTCAAAGATGATATTTCTGAAGGAAATGAAATCCAGAGAACAAAAATTCTGACACCAAATGAGCAAGTGGTGTCACATTACCAAGAAATTATCCACCAAATAAGAAAAGTGGAAGTTAAATTATCATAACTTGGCAGAGCTATCAAAACCTGAAAAATAGGCTTCATGATAACCTCTGGCACATTTAAAACACAGTTATGATTGAAAATGAGTGTTAGGGAATATATCCTCTAACAATTACTTCTTTCTGAGAGATGTCAAAAGGAATTATAGAAAGAGAAGGTATTGCCAAAGTCTTAATATTTATCTTCTTTTTGAATTCTTTTGTTGTCTCGCCATCTGATTCTAGACACTTCTTCATGTTCCACGGATATCGATAATCTTCATTGTCGTCGAATCGTAGTCTCGAAAGATTCCACAATAGAAGTTTGCAGCTTTCCGGAGTTCCATCCAGCTCAGCATAATCATCTCAAACGAATGCGCCTATCTTAACTTATTCATTGGTACTATATCCAATAGTCCAACAGGAACTCGATATGAGCTCAAACGTCCTCACATAGCAATACACACTCCTACACACTCTCGTTTCTAGTTTACTATAACCTCAGCTCTGATACCAACCTGTAACGCCCCCAAATCCGGGGTCAGAGGATTTGGTCGTCACTGTGAAACCTCAATCTAAATCAACCTGTTTAATCAATAAATAAATGTCAGCGGAAGATATTTAACATAAATGACCCCAACTAATCCAAGATCTTTTAAGGTTACAGTTCTAGAAACAAGATATCCAAATTCCACAAATAAATTTTTTTTTCACTTTCTTTTAAAACTCTTTTCAATAATTCTCAACCTTAAAACTTAACCCGCTAGTATAACTTCGAAAAGAAGTATACTAGGCCCAAATAAAATACACAACTATAATATAATATAATATAAACAACTTTACAAAATAAAACTTACACTAGCCCGCAAACCCTGGACCAATCACCTCCCAAGAGCTTCTTCTTTGCTTTCTCGAATTACGCGGCTAAACAGCAAGTTAATCCTCACTGGAGGTTAAATTTAAAAACAGGCAAGTATGAGCGAAAGAAATGCTCAGCAAGATCATTATGACATATATAGGGTCTTTTTGATATAAAACCGACATCTGCATTAGAGCAGAACATTTAAAATCATAATTGTTGAATCATAAAATTTTAGTTGAGGAATCCCAGAATTGATTCCTTAATCGTATTCAAAACCATTTTGATATTTTTGAGCAAAATGCTTCAGCAATACTTTGAATCTTGACGAGGATAAAACTCGTAAAACAGTGTTTACGGAAATATCGTAAACAACAATAACATGAAATAATGATTATGGATTGAATCATAAACTTTACTCAAAACCGAACTCTTGAAATTAATACTTATTTTGTTATCATATCAAATTAGATATCACTACGAACTTTGATGCTCACAACATCCATACTGAAGTCAACATCAATCATCTATACTAATACCATCTTTGATATTTAACAACAACGTAAGTATCAGCATAATTCAGAATCTGAATCAAAACCGCACTTTACCATTATTCCAAAATAGAAACAGTTGATAAATCATTCCTTATAAGATTATCAAAAGCAATATAATAATATCGATTGGAACCAAATTATGCACTATGCTGTTCCTGATGATCAGTCATGAAACAACACCGGTATCCCGCAGCCATACCGTTAATATAGGTACTACCCGTATCTCGAAGACATACGGTACCTATAGGGCGCCAGAAAAGGCATAACAAGCCTTGTAAGATATTACACTTCCATATTACACTTCTGTATAATAGCTCACGCTGGACCGGTGCTTCGGCCTCTTACGCAATCAGTAACCATTCAATCTCAAAACCTTTTATTGAAAAGGGGTCATAATACTCGACACCCGAAATAATTTTATTCCCCCATTCACTTGGGCAGGAATACTTGCAACAAAATCATTTTTCTCAAAACCCAAAACATTTGTAAATCTATTCTGAACATAGAATAGCAAAGGGTACTTGCATAAACAGAATTATTTAATTCAGCGATATATAAAACATTTATCTATCTTGAACTGAGAATAGGAAAAGCAATACTTGCATGATAAGATTTTAAATAAATATCACTTGAATGATAAGTGATGATAGGGATACTTACCTTTGGGTTTTTAGCAGTTAGCACACTCGCAATAACGCATCAATTCTGACATTCTGTCTCAAAACATCATCGTCTTCCCTTCTAACACTTTACTGATATGCTGCTCCTGCGATTACTAGAAGTCAGCTACCCAATACTATTCCATCACATTCTTTATCCAACGTCTTGTCCCGATCAACTCGAGAGATCCGCATCTATAATTAAAAGATATAACTTTAATCGCCTAATTGATAATCACTCGACGAACTGCGCGTCAAAAGCCTATCGTCTACCCATACGATAGCCAACACATAATTATATCAGCCAAACACAGGAATTTTGACCCACATATGCACATAATTCATATAGCACATAAGCACATAACTCATATATCACATAATTCATATCACATAAGACTCAGTTCATCAGAAGGGTCGACTCGATATGTTTAAAACTGAAATCGGATAAAAATATGATTTATCGATCAAAAATTGACTCAGAATGATTCGTAAAACAAGCGACCTTTCGAAATAAAAGGATCTGGGTCTTGAAAGTATTTTTATTGAAAGCGGAATATTTTTCTGAGTCTGTACGCGTTCGTTTCGTATTAAACGGACAAACGGTTTATTTATTATGAATTTTTGAACATTTTTCGGAATAAAAACAATCTCCGAATCATTTAATAATAAAATAATAGGGCTCGAACACCCGAAAATAATTTTATATGAATTATCGAGCCTGGAAAATAATTTAAAATAATATTTTAAAACTCGAAACTATTCTTCGGAATTTTTAAATCAATTTTAAATAATTAAATCTAATTATTTGATCAATTAAAATTAATTAATAACTAATTAAATTAATTAATCAATTAAAATTTAAATTAATTGACCAATTAAATAATTAATTATCAACTAAAATTAATTAATTAAATAATTAAGATTTATTTTTGAATTAAAAATAATTTTCAGAAATAAATAATGAATAAAAAAATTAAATTTTAAAATTAATAATAGATTTTCATTTATTTTTAAATTTCTAAATCCAGAAACAGAATTCAGGAAAGGGAATTGGGGAAAAATGGATCGAAGCCGGGTTATTTCCCGGGTCAGAAGTCGGGTCGTGGACCTGCTAAGAACAGGCGAAGAAATCGCCGGAAACAATGGCGGAATCCGGTGACTTCCCGGCCGATTCCGGCGGTCACGAATCCTGCCACCAACATAATCCTCTCGTCACAATTCTTATACCAGAACAATCCTTATGATTTCAGCAACTCGATTAAGCCAACAACGACGATAATCGAACAGGGACGCACCGTTTCCGGCCAAACACCGAAGCTCGCCGGCGATTAATCCGGCCAACCACCGATTTTACATAAAACTCTACTAAAATTAATGTGCTATATATGAAATTAAAGCTGAAATTCATACGAATGTAACCCAATCAATTATATCAACCAACAATTCAAGAACAGTTCAGAAAATCAAATTGAAAAATACATAAACCTATGAACTCAGTTTCACTACTCTAGGGGTTATAATCATCGAATAGATATACCATTTGATTGCAAATTCGATAATAAAGCTTATTTACTCATCCAAAGCATCAGACGATTCAAGAACAAGAAACCCCCAATTCGGGTCAAGAACCCTAGAATCGAATTTTGAAAATTACTAATCGTTTGAATGATTTGATAGCTTAAACAGAAAGAGCATGAAAATCTAAACATATTGGTTACTCTTACTTCAAATTCTGAAGTCTGCATCACCCTCAAATTTGGGTTTGATTCTCAGAACTTTTCAAGAACACCAAGAACACATATTCAAATAATTTTCAGAAAATCAAAACTGAATTTCTATATGATACTGAACTCTATTTTTGAAGTATAATATACCAAATCGACCAGAAAAATATGCTCTACAACATGAAAGCATCAAATCACATCAACAACATCAAGAACAAATTTTCATAATTTAATTATCAAATAATTCGAATATAAATAATTAAATAAGAAAATTACCATGATTTCTGGGCAGAAACTGATGATTGATTCAGAAAGAAGATTTCGAGAGCTTCGTTTTGATATGCTGCACACCCGAATCGGAGTTCGATAACGCCTTCGTTCGTGTGTTTGATTCTCGGAAACGTTTCGGTTTCTCGGGTTTTTCTCTGTATTTACGGTATTTTAACTGGTTGTAAATGAATAAACGAAATAAACGAAATAAGAAATAAGCTATTTATATTTATGGAATATTGGATCGTTCTGGATCGTTTTGGATCGTTAAATTAGTTGCTTAGCCACTAAGTAACTACAAAAACGATACAATTCAATACCAGAATTGGATAATTATCAAAACCGAGCTTTTTATAAAACACTATATACGAAAATAACGTAAAAATATCCCGTCTCTCGAGAATACGGGTTTTTGTCGATTACCGAAATGATTATCGTATCGAAAATATTGCGCCGGGCCACGCACGGTTCAAACCGTAATCCGGATCGAAAAAGTCAAAACACGGAAAATGTCCGGAATTACCAGATTAGGTTAGGAAGGAGTTTTCGGAAAAGTTTCGGGTTGTAAAAACGCAAAAACGGTTGAAGTCGGATGATTCCCGGCTTTATAAAATAATTTTGGTAATTATTCAGAAAATATTTAATAATTTATAAATCATTATAAAATCATCTAACAGTCCAAAAATTACCAGAAAAATATCACAATTATCTATATTTTATTCTGGACATATAAAAATTCAAATACTCAAATAATATCATATCTAAACATCCAAACATCAATTCCACTTATCAGATAATTCACCAAAATTCACATAAAATTCACATAAATAATTCCAAATAATAATAATATTAATATTTGAAAATATGGGATATTACATGTTTAATAGTATCAATAATCGAATCAACGTTCAGAAATATTATTTATCCAATTTATGGAAATATTAAAGTTTAAAATGGGTTCTTTGACCCAAAGGAAGCTCGAGGATGATCGAAGAAAATGGAGGAATCTTTCAGACGATTGAAGAAGAATAATATTCCTATCGACGGAGTCGAGGTGTTGCATGATCAACGATTACGCTACGTGGCATAGAAGAAATTAGAAATTATGATTATAAATACCGTAAGAATGCGATTATGGTCTAATTATTAAATATCAAACGGGGAAGCATGACGCTAAAAATACAAGACTTACATGGCAGGGATGAAGCAAGAAGTTATGACGGAAAATCTAACGAGAAGACAATTATGATCAAATTGTTAAAATGTTAAAGGTATTTCCAGAGGATATTCCGAATCTATCATCTGACGTGGATCTGGAATCTGTTACTCGAACGAGCCCTGAAAGTATGCATATGTGAACCATAGATGGCGACCAATGATGTCATTCTCTTCCACGACTGCGTATACTCTTATTGATTCTTGAATACGTATGAGCTTCTTTTATTAATAAATTATATGAGGCAAGAAGGAAAGAAACTTTAGTGTATTCCTTCCAAATTATTTCTCTTCTCAAAATATTACTTCCTGATTGAGACAAACAGTGTCGTGGTGTGACGCTTTGTCGGAATGATGAAGAGTCGGGTGGGACGCCACCTAATCATGTGTTGTATGCCATATAATATGAAAGACTGGTCATCTTGAGTACAAATATGGTTGTCTCAATTATATCTAAATCATTCATTTATTATTTCTTTTTCAATCATGATTATGAACCTATGGATTCTTCCAATTATTTGTTGCACTGTGGTTCTTTACAAAGCTTTCAATCAAAATCATATACACAAGTTCCTTTCTTGTGTAAGGTCTATTCTTTGAATGATTTAAAAGGAAGTGAAATGATCCCATGTAGCAGATGGAGTTACATGTTGAGTATGGATAATTTCAAGCCAATAAATGGTGGACATATACGTGCAAAGAAGAATCATTATGCCAATAACGTGGTTGTCACGACGACATCAAATCAGAAGCGGAAATCTGTATACGTGATACATTTCAATTCTAAGATTTTGGGCGTGAATTGGAGTAGTTAGAAAACCGTATGAGGTAAATTAACTATAGAAATAAGAAAATAAAGTTACGTACATCAGACGAGGCAAATGATTGATGGGACAACTGAAGTAGATAAAGGAATTCTTAATAATAACCATACAATCGATTAATACATTGTAAAGATGGAGCATACCTCAAATATATGGGAGATACTTGTCATGAAATTTCGAAATCAAAGAAATCTCGAGTACGATAAATCTCAAGCATGTTTTTCAAGGAACTGTTAGGACTCCTAACTTAAGCAAGTTAGTTATGGTAAATTTGATGCTTATAGCTGAGCTAGTGAATAAGGTTCCATATGGAAGGACATAAATGAAGATAAAGAAATGATGGTTTAATTGCGAAATCCTTTATGAAATAACGCTTTAAAACCAAATGAGTTCTTCATAGAATATGATAGTGTTGATTGTGATCATGTGTTGGTTATCAGAAAATAGACAAGTTAACTAATGAGAAGAAGCATATATTCTCGAGGATCGAGGACCTGTTTGATCGGTTAAAAGATGCAGCATAGGTTCTTAAAAGTATCTATATACAGATAGGAGCCGTGGAAAACCAGATTAAAAAGATTTCTTTAGAATGGATTTATGAACAGGTATAAGTGATATGCATTATTAATTAGAGAGCTTAAGAAAAAAATGATGATGAACTACAAGAATCCTGGAATAAAGTTTTGAGAAACAGAAGAATAATTTTATATTCACTAGTGGAGTTCCAAGATATTATAAAAGAATTGAGGAAAGGTATAATTATACTATACTTCAAAAATAGAGTTCAGTAACATATAGTAATTAAGGTTCGAAATTAGGGTTCTTGGTGTTCTTGAGTTGAAATTTGGGGCTTTTTAATTCATGAATCCTTTGTTGATTTTAATATTTAAATAAGCTTTATCATCGAATTTGTAATCGATTGGTGTATAAATTGTAGTTGTTTAACCCCTAGAGGTGTTAAGGTGATGCTATGTGTTTTCCCCAAGTTTTAATTCGATTTTTGAAATTGTTGAATGATTGTTTGATAATATAGATAGTTGCTTTAGATTTTAAATTTTCCCAGCTTTAATTTAAGCTATTATTCGCTAAGTTTCATTTTGATTCCGTTAAAATTAAATATTTCTGATCATGTCACCGGATTTTCGCCTTGAATTGATCGGAACTGGGATTTATGTGTTGTTATGGCATGATTTTAGCATTACGGTGTTGTAGAATCGATGGGGATTGTATTAGTGTAAAAATCGGGACTGAAAAATGATGGTTGAACAGGGTTCGGGGTTCACTGGAACGGGTTGGGGTGTCGCCGGATTCTGTCATTGTTTCCGGCGGTTCCTTCCCTGTTCTTGGTCGACCCGTCACCCGACTTACCGACCCTGTTGGATTTATTTTGACCCGGGTTGGATCCTCAAAACCCTACACCCCCAAATTCAAAACTGTTATGCAAATTTCTTTTAATAAAAAACAAAAAATCATTTCTTAAATTCTAAAAGTGATTTTTAAATTCAAAATCAATTTAGTTAATTATTTTAAATAATTAACTAAATTATTTTAATTCCAGAAAATTATTTTCTTTATTATTTTCAAAAATCAAAATTTGTTTAAATTATTTATAATTTATTTTCATTAATTAATTATGAAATTATTCAATTGATTTATTTATTTATTTAATTTATTTTATCTATAAATAGTTAAATAAAATGTAATTATTTATAATTAAGACAAATAATGATTTAAAAATCATTTTGAGCTTTTAAAAATTATATAAAAAGTATTTAAAATTCAATTATTATTATTATTATTAATTGAATTATTCTTATTTTATTAATAATAAATAGACTGTTCGTCCGTTTATTACGAAACGAACGCGTATAGACTCAGAAAAATATTATGCTTCTATTAAAAATACTTTTGAGACATAAAAGCTTTCGTTTCGAAAGGTCGCTTGAATTTGTAAACGTTTCTGAGTCGCGTAAATATCGAAAAGTCGTATTTCGACTCGATTTCAATTTTTAAACATACCGGTCGAATGTTTTGACGAACTAAGTTATGTGTTATATGAATAATGTAATATGTGCCTTATGTATTTATGTGTCCACGTGTTTGTTAAACGTTATCTGATTAAAATATGATCCTTATATGTTATTATCGGATGGGTAGACGATAAGGATAAACGTATAAGCTAGACAATTATATATTGTCAGTTAATTGAAGGGTATATTTTATGATAGATACACATAGTTCGAGGCATTCAAAGCCAGACAGTGATTGTAAAAGTAAAGCCTGATTACGTGTAGTAATGAAATGAATGGATTCAGAATAGAGATAAACATAAAATGGCAATTAACAAGAAAGGTCAAGTGGCTTGTCAATGGAAATACAAATACATCAGGACTGAGTGATTTGGCAGATAGTTAGAGATCAGAGGATTATCAATTGAGGCAAGTATTCCTAAACTTTCTTCTAAAATACTGCATATATTTCTTCATTCTTATTCTAAGTTCAGAATAGTTAAATGTTTTTATATTTTGTTGCAATTACTCTTAACTATGCAAGTACCTCATTGATCTTGTTCCTTGATTATCGATTGATCTCTTAAGCAAAAACCTATTGTTCCGGGTTATTTGCGAACCCTGAATTGGGATATTTTGAAATTAAAGTGATCTGACATTAAAATACTCTACGGACTGGATGGTTACGATGAGGGCCAGGAATGAGCTGGACCCTAAGGGCCAAAGATGGATGGACCCTTAACTATTAGGTCGTAGTGCCTGGGTACCCTATATGTTGATGGGTCTATACAGTTGGGTATAGATCTGCACTATATCCTCACTGATCAGCAGGTTATAGTGCATATGTTGGTTCTAGTGTCGAGTCTAATTTATTGTTGATCGCCATTAACGACATTCCTTCTTGGAAAGTTATGGTTACAAAAACAAATAAAGATTTGATTCAAGAAATGAATCAGTGAAACATTCATTGTTCTTTTACAGAGAAATGTGATTTATGATTAAAGGCTAATGAGGGCCGATGTTTTATTCGCCCAATTGTTTTAAATAAATAAAGATGTTTTGAAATCATTTAAAGATTGTTTCCAGAAATTTCTTTGATCTGATACCTGGAAATCAATTACGATACTTGATGGGCATTTTTCGCTCACTATTGTTTTGTGAATTTTTATTTCTTTCAGTATCAAATGAGGAAAAAGTGAATAGCTCTTAATAGACAGCAAAAGTGGACAGATCCCAGCTGAATGAATTTAGAGGTGTCAGAGTGAATAATACGAGGAAGTTAGTAAAGAGGTAATAAAATTGTATTTAGTTATTGTAATTTTAGAAGGTTAGATTCTTGTTTCATACCATAACCTGTAAGCGATCCGGAATAATGAGGGGTTATCTGTATATCTGTTTTAATATACAGTTTATATTATTTAAAGTTGTTTAGTGACACACAATCCTGACCCCGAATGTGGGGATGTTACATCTCCCCCTTAGTTGAGAAATCCTCCAAACTATTATATATGCTTTTATCTCCCCCTTAGAGAAGGAATGTATGTTGTTGTCTGAAGGAGTTCTCATATTTTACTTGGTTGGAAAAAAAATAACAAGTCATAGTCTGATCAACCATGTCCCTTTAAATGCTGCAAGAATGACTTCACTGTTGATCATCATGTTCACCAATCTTCCCAACTCCTTATACCTCCCAACTGTGAGATCACCAATTGTTAGCTCCCAACTGGTTAGGTCCCGAAGTTTTCTAATCTAATCTGTAAATGTTAGGTCCCTAAGAGTTAGGTTCCAATCATAAACAGATTCGAGACCCGAAGTATCAAGAACCATATTTAGGGATAGGGAATGGGATATGGTGTTTCTCTTTCTTCCTCACTGTGAGTGTGTGATTCTGTTTCGTGTACCTCACATGTTTTTCACTCTTCTCTCCACTTATGTTTACACTCATTCTCACTAGTGTATCACTCCTCTTATAGCTCCAAAATCCAGTTGTACCTGCAAGGAAAATCACCTTAGCCATCCTTAAGGAGGTCACGGGTGGTGCAATGGGAGTTCGCAAATCCCCATCCTTGTTAGACTCGTCAGATGAATCTGAGTCAGAATCTACAAGTTGCTAGTTTCCCTTTTAGGGTTCCAGATTTGAACCTTGGGAAGGTAAACAATGATCCAAAGAATTTAGCATAAAGATCAAAGTTCCTTCTAATGTATGTGAAGACATTTCCTTGTGACTCATCAGGTAATATCTTAATCATTGTCAACAGGTTGCCGATCTGCGCCTATGTCAGATCCACTATCCGCAGATGCGTCCAGGGGATTTAATCCTGGGGAGGTAGACACTGACCACTGACATATGGCTATTGGATCAGTGTCCTCTCCTAACACCTGTAAAGGCAATTGGTCCATTAAAGAACCTTGAACAATCGAATTTGACCGTAAAATGGTCGAAACTCTTATTTCCGTCAACTCATTCTTTGTGTGTGTAACCTTTCCTTGTGCATCAAGAATTGATTATATTTGAGGTGGTGACACTACATTGGATACCCTGGCCAACAGGCGAATTTTAATAGACGCACCATGTTGAGAGGATGAATCTAGTAACTATTTTTGTGCCTTTTCATCCATTACATCTTTTTGAGAAGATGTATGGGGGCTAGAAGTTGCCTCGGTTTAAATACTACTCATCTTTGTAGATGACAAAGCTGATGGGTTGACTTCAGAACCTTCCTTATATGGTGCACTAAGGCACTTTCTCCCTCACGCTCATTTATACTTCATTTTAGTGGTAAGAGAGTGTTGGTTGGTTATGTTTTTGTGTTTGTCTTTACAGTCTGGGATAGAAGTTGTGGGTTTTCAACCTCATGACTATCAAATGAAATAATGCCATTGGAGGCTGAACTTGTATCACAGAACATATGGCAATATAGAGATAAAATGCATTTAAGATCTATAATGAATGAAAATTATGCATTTAATCTTTTGAGAGAAATGATGTACAATAGTGATTTCAAAAGATTTTAATGAAATAAGCAATCACCACTGTAGAAAGAAGTTTGATTTTCTCCCAAAACTGTTTGAATGCACAAGTCTGTGTTTATGCCTAAAGAGATAAATGATTTGAAAAGATTCAGACTGATGATATAACAGTATTAAGAAGAGAAAGAAAGATTTTATCTTTCAATATAAATGAGTTTTTGTAAAAGCATTGATCACTTAAGGTAAAGTCTAAGCAATTATCATTCATATCAAAAGCTCCATAATCTATCTTTATAAGGTTATAATCAACAAAATTTTTTCTTGATAAATAACTTTAATAAGACTGACTATGCTGCTGATTTCAAATTATAGTGAATCTGTCAGATATAGCAACTCATATAAATTCTCTAGAACTTAAAATCTCACAATTATCTGAAATAAAATATTAACAATATATCATTGACTGATACTTGTCAAGTATTTTAGATACTAATAATTATGTTTTACTTGATTTTAATATGTCTTACATCATGAAACTGATTTGACATGGAATTGTCTAACATTATAGTTCAAATATATTTAAATAAGATATCAATGAATTAAATACCACCTATCTATTAAATAGACATTAGCATTCCATTTCATATACTATACAATTGTTAACTCCTAACAACTGTAATATCTCAAACAATATTGGTTCGATATATAAAGCAACATTAACCAACATTGTCTTGTTTGCAATCTTAGAAAGATATTCTAAGTTCCATATACTTTGATCCATTGAGTATGGCATATAATATCAAAGTGTGTAAGAATTTGCAAATAAGTATAAAAATTATTCTAAGTGGACAACATATGGTTACTTCTAATAAAGCAAAATCCTCATTGACCATAGTTGTACTTTAAGAGATATATTTTTATACTTTGTATATTAGTAAAAGTGACTGAGGATAAGCATTGATTACTTAGAGGAGTTCTAAATAATGCCACAAATACTAATACTTCACAATTAGTTCATAGTTGAACTCTTAACTAAATATCATTAACTGATATAAATCAAGAATTAGCCCACAACTAATCATGCTACAATCATGATTCTGATTTCGATGAATTCTTGAGATGTAATCATTGTTAAATTCACTAAAACCAAAATCTCATAATCAACTTATAACACATAAGTTACAATCAATATACTAGACATCAATTGTTGACAGATTTAGTTATAATTAATCATGTCGCTTATTTATTTTAAGTTAGTTTGAAATATGGAGCTAATAAAATCATTGAATTGCTTCTATTTTCATAATCCAAACTACCCAAAATAAATATGAAATAAATAAATACTAAATATCTATGAGTTAGATACTAGCACTTAAATATTTATAATTATCCTTGAATAATCACAAAAAGGATATATGACTTTATACATGGCAATCACTCTCTGGATAATTAGTAATTTTAGAAATACTTTCTAAGCATATAAAATATTGAGAGTTTTATACACATGACTTAGAAAATACTTCAACTTTCAATATCAGTGATTTTAGAAATAAGCATTGATTACTTAGAACAAAAATTCTAAATAATATCACTAATACTAAAAGTACCACAATTATTCGTACATGATACAAATAACTATGCTGCATATTATTTTAATACAATTCAAATTTTGAGACCGGTAGTAATTGAATTGTCTACCATCATAATTTAAATTAATTAAAATAATATTCAAACTTAATGCTATAATACTTAACTACCACAAATATATCTAACATTGTAATCACGATAATCAAGATAGTAGTACTAAGTACGAGGTACTGGATTACTGATAAATTCACAAGTCCTTTAAATATTGAAGCTTTAATACTTGTGAACTTATATTAAGAATTCCTTATATATGGGATTTCCAACTAATGTGTAATGAATGATATCCCACTCTTACAAACCAGTCTTGAAAAATAAACTTTAACAAATGATTTAATAAGTGTTTCTGCAAGTGACTCTTAGACTAAAAGACATGCTCTCGAAATAAATGATGCCCAGTGTAAAGGTGCCTTGTCATAGAGTATTCCACAGAGTTGTTGGATTTGAGGTTGTTTCTTATCATAACAAGAAATCAATCTTCTTCCACGAAGTTGACAACTTCCCGAAATGCTTCTCCTGTCACTTAAGTTGACAGCTTCAGAGACGCTTCTCCAGTCTTTTTTGCAACCTGCATAATCTATTTCTATATAGCCAAACATGTTAAGCATAATATATTTAGGTTACTTTACTCCAAGAGTTGGTAGTCCCTTAAGATATCTAATAATCTTGTTAATAGCTATAATATTGGATTCTTTAGGATCCACTTGGAACCTTGCACTTTGGCATCTTGAGAACATTACATGTTGTCCATTAGCATTTGAGTTAAAGAGTGAGCTTGTCATACCTCTATAGCTTGTCATTATACCTGAGTTGCATTGATCAAGCTTTAGTGGTTTCTGTTGGTAAGTAGTCTTGGCATGTTCAGAATCTTCCAAATTTTGAATCTTCAAAAGATTCTTAACTTACTTGTATTGCCATCAACTTTTCAAACATGCTCCTCCATACCTACTTTGCAGTTACTTAGCAAATAATATTGCACAAGCCTTTGTTAGTAGACCAACATATAACATTATCATTATATCACTACATATATATAACATTATATTTGTGCCTAGTGATAGGAGTTATTAATATGACGACTCTAGTAATTCATATTAAACTGTAGCTTCAGTTAGAGTGTTATACCATGTCCTTGACGATTTCTTGAGTAGTATACTAGTTCATACTAACCTGAAGTGAGCTTATGAAGATTGTCTATACAGAGTCCAATAGATATGCAACCTTAAAGTCCATGAACTGTTGTGCATTGACTTCCTCTTTTAACTCACCAACCAGGAATACACTTGTACACATTTACAGAGTCCAATTCCATGTAGAATATGCAGCAGGTGCCTGATATGCATAATATCCTCAAGTCTCGTCACTGGTGCTTTCTATTAGATACTGCTTCCAGATAATTATCTAGCATCCAGTTTGGCCTTGTCCCTCGTAACAATGCCACTGTCATCCAGTTTTGACTTCTGGTTATCCTTGTACCAATTAAAAAATTATCATTTTATTTGGATACCTGCTTCCCTACAATCTGTTTGCTAACTAATTGAGTTCATCTTGCTTTGCAATCACCCAAACAACCTGGATCTATCAGAACTTCTGTAACTTTCTTAGTTTCTTCTTCAGATAGAAAACTAGAGAAATATTCATTAATACTCAGTAGCCCTGCTAATCATTACTCCACCATCTGGATCACTTAAGAACTAGACTCTGGGAATAATATTGACATCAAACCCTTTGTCTCAGCAGATATGTTCTTGTAGTGTCCTCTTGATTTACAATGTAGTGTTGTGTCTGACTAGTTGATCCTTCTATTGCTCCCCCTAAGCTGTTGCTGGGATATTTTGAAAATCCTTACCCATGCTGAATGGCTTCATTAAAATAATGAGTTGTGTTATACACTGCCATTCCACTGCTTGGATATGAATAATCAATACCATTAATTTCTTCTGTAACAGCTTGGAGCATGAAGTTATTGAATTGTGCACTTAGACTTTCAATCACCTTCTGTTGATTAACCACAAACGCCCTGTAGATTGTAAACTCCACTGAGTAGCCATGAAGAATATCCTTACGAGTCTTAGCTGCAAACGTCAAGATCTTCAAACAACTGAAAACATTTAATTGTTTGCTTCTGTAGAACATTATCTCCAAACACTTTCAGGTTATCCAGTGTTTGCTTCTGTTTGCCATTAACTCATTAGTGGTCTTCATGTATACATCCTGATCGAGGCTTGATCTTACTTGTTGTAAACTGTATTGACTGCTTCAGCCCTTTGGTATTTAGAAAGTCTTGATTAGCTTGATATTTACCTTCTAGCTTTAATCAAGTTTCGGTTCTTTCTTTGAACCACTCCATTATGATATGGAGCTCCCAGTGTTGAATATATCTCGAAATGTTCTTGATGTTACGGATATTAATCAGAACGGCTTCTTGAATTCAGTCCCATTATCTGACCACAAGATCATTTCTTTTACAGTTGCTTTCAGCTAGATCTTCTGATATGATCAATCACCATCTGTGATGTCTTGTATTTAGAATGCACGAACAACAACTTTGTTTATTAAGAGTAGTCTACCACCATCACTAAGGTATATCTTTACTTTGATGTGATGTTGTCTTTGACTCCTCTTTCTGACATGCCTCACATTTATCATCTTCTGAATTCCAGATGAGGCAGTCCTCTCACTAACTCCTTTTCACAAAAGAGTACCTTGTGTTGATGTTCAAGTGTGAGAGCTTCCAATGCCATAGCTAAACTTCTATCAGATGAAGCTTTACAATAGAAACCATTGGCTTCACCTTTCTTGATATTCTAGTCTAGCCATAAGCATATTCTTTCCTTACTCTAACAAGAGCAAGCTTCTCAACCTTCCTGCTTCAGATGAGACACTAATCCTTCATTGAATTGACATTTTGTTCTTTGATGCAGAATTGTCTGATAAAAGGATTTGTGTCTTCATTCTTTAGCAAGAAAGATGCTTCAAATGTAATCAATGACTCCAATGAATAGTTGTTATCAGTGATAACAATTGTTGAATCTGTGATGACATCCCTTTTTCTGTAGAGCTTGTTCCGTGATGAAAACCGTTGTTGTCATCTCCAAAGATTATTGACGGAATAGCTTTTGTTGATTACATTTGTTTATGAGGCTCTTTCTTTGATCATATGCCTCAAGTATGAATTACCAAGAATACATATGAATCAATTAACTTGTTACGTCCTCCACTCACAAATGGATTAACAGTCTTTGGTACCCAACTTATCAGTTTGGGTCCAGTTGGATTAGAGATATTATTATAAACAGAGATAGCAACAGCTGCAACCTTATCATGCTAATTTTTATCTTTGACTGGCCATTTTCTCCATTTTGATACCTTGAAAATATTGTCTCTAGGCTAGGAGAAAAATGATTCCAACCTTACATAAGGAGGACTAGCAGTCTTTGCCATATTGTAATCCTAAACATGCATTTTCTATAATTAATGCAAGTACTACGAGACTCATTCATGGCATAAAAATAAGCAAGCATTGTATTAGGAATACATGGCATTCATTCAAGAATATTATTGTTAGAAATATATGTATTAGTTTGATGATAAGTTAAGCAAAACACTTAAGTAGAAATCTAGTATTTGTAGCCTCAACGGATAAGACCACTTTGGCTATCCGTTGATGGAGTAGCTTTACTTTGAAATAAGTTTAGTATTGTAGCACATTTCAGTCTATGTATTTAAGTTATAATTCTTAGAAGTTGTGGGAAATTATAAGTCATGTTGACTACAAGTGGATATGCAAATAGGAGGGCTAATTGTAAATATTTCATGCCTTGTAATTTTTTATAAATGAAGTAGTATCAACTGATAGATTAAAGGCCTTCAACGGATGAGAAACAAAGCTTCAACGAATGTCTCTAAAGCATCAACTAGAATAACATCCATCAATGGATGAGTGCATCAACGGATAAAGCTTCAACTGTTAAAGCATCAACGGATGTCACTAAAGCATCAACGGATAAAGCCATCAACGGATGAAAGCTTCAATGGATGCTCAGTTCCATAGCAGTTGATAGTGACGATTCATAAGCTAACAGAGGCACATGGGTTGACAGAGACAATTAGAATGTGGTAGCCTCTTGGAGGAATCAAGAAAAAGCAGCATTTCCATTTTGGTGCAAACAAGGAAGTATTCAAAGATTCACAGATTATCCTAGATTGCATTGGATAGAGAAATGAAGAAGAAACATGTGAAGAACTATTTTATGATTGTATTTTATCTTTGTCTTCACTTGTAAACTTGGTTATATATAGACCAAGTTGCAGCTAGTAATTAGATGTGAATTTTCCAGAGCTGTTTAGAAAAACATAGAGAGAAAATCATCTAGTTTGTACTAGGAAGCAGCTGTGAACAATTCTTTGTATCACAGATTTTCTGAAATACACATCTCTGGTGGAACAACAAATCCACCAGAAAAGTTTTTAAGGCCTTTGTGTTCTTTACATTTGTGTTTTGAATATACATCTGTCTGCACCTGCTCAAAGCAATTCACACACATCTGTTCATCATACACTTAGCTTTTGAAACTACTCAAAACTTGAAAAAGTTTTGAGATTTACATTCAACCCCCCTTCTGTAAATCTCATTGTTAGTTCCTTGGGAATAACAATTGGTATCAGAGCAAGCTCTTGACATACAAAGAGTTTAAAGATCTATTCTACTAACATCATGAGTAAGAAGGATATTGGATTGAAGATTCCAATCCTGGAAAGAGATAATTATCATCACTGGAAAGTGAAGATGCATCTACATCTCCTCTCTCAAGATGAAAGCTACATAAACTTCATTGATAATGGTCGTCACATCCCTCACAAAGTGGCCACAGCTGCCACTACCACAGTTGCTGTTGGACAGTCTATTCCCAAGCCAAAAGCAGAATGGACTGATGAAGATATTGAAGAGGTTCACAAGGACAAGAAGGCCATGAACATTCTGTTTAATGGCCTAGACAAAGATATGTTTGATAATGTCATTAACAGCCAAACTGCTAAGGAAATTTGGGATACTGTACAACTTATCTGCGAAGGTACTGAACAAGTTAGAGAAAATAAAATGCAGCTTCTCATTCAATAATATGAATATTTTCATTCTGAAGAAGGAGAATCATTGAATGATACCTTCAATAGATTTCAGAAACTGTTGAATGGATTGAAGCTGTATAGCAGAGTGTACCAAGTCAAGGATTCCAACTTAAAATTTCTGAGGTCTCTACCAAAGGAATGGAAGCCTATGACTGTTTCACTAATGAATTCTCAAGATTATAAGGACTTCACACTTGAAAGATTATATGGAATTTTGAAGACCTATGAACTTGAGATGGAGCAAGATGAGCTGTTGGAGAAGGGAAAGAGAAAAGGTGGATCAGTTGCACTTGTAGCTGAAAACGAGAGAACTGAAGCCAGGAATGAAGAAAAGACAATGTCAAGTCTCAAAATTGGCACAAGCAAATCAGAATCAAGCAAGGGAAAGGAGCAAGCAGCTGAGGTTGAAGACAATTCCAGTCAAGATGACTCTGATGATGTTGATGAACATCTGGCTTTTCTGTCCAGAAGGTTTGTAAAGATGAAATTCAAGAAAAACACTAGAGCCACTAAGCCAAACAAGAACATGGTGGACAAGTCTAAGTTCAAGTGTTATAACTATGGCACAAGTGGACACTTTGCAAGTGAGTGCAGAAAGCCAACTTCTGAAAAGAAGAAATTTGAGCAAGTGGATTACAAAAAGAAATATTTCGAATTGCTCAAACAAAAGGAAAGGGCTTTTCTGACTCAGGAAAATGACTGGGCAGCTGATGGATCCAATGAAGATGATGATATGGAGTATGTCAACTTATCCCTGATGGCTAATTCTGATGAAAATGAAACTAGTTCATCAAGCAACCAAGTAATCAATACTGACCTCTCTCAGCTTTCTAAAAATGAATACAATGAAGCTATAAATGATATGTCCAATGAATTTTATCATTTACGTGTTTCCCTTAAATCACTGGCTAAAGAGAACATGAGAATTAAAGAGAATAATCTGTTTTTTAGTGATAGGAATGATGTGTTAGAGGGTAAGGTAATTGAGCTTAAAAAGATTAAAATCAAATGCTTATCTGTTGAGAGTGAACTAGAAGAGTCTGTTAAGAAAGTAGAAATTCTTTTTAAACAACTAGAACGTGAGCAAGAGGTAATCAAGGCCTGGAAAACATCTAGGGATGTTGGTGCTCAAATTGTCAAGGTTCAAGGAATTGAATCACTCTGTGAGAATGCCTGGAAGAAAAACAAAAAAGAAATGGAATTAATTGATGGACTGTCAACGGATGTGGAATCAACGGATGATGAGAGTCATCCGTTGAAGTAAGAAAAAGAGCATCTGTTGAAGGCTGATCAGTTGAAACAGGAAAATGACTCTAAAAGGATAATTTGAAAAATCTCAGTAAGAAGTTTGGTTCAACTTCCAAGAACTTTGTCAAAGAAGATGCCAGTAAGGTGAATATAGGACACATGACTTTAGATCAGTTGAAAAATAGGCTTAAGTTGGTTGAGGATAAAAAGGAAACTAAAAGAAAATCTAATAGAAATGGGAAGGTAGGGATTAACAAACACAACTACACACCTGATAAGTATGCTCCTAGAAAAAGTTATGTGCATTTTAGTAGTGTTAATCATCTATCTGCTAACTGCAAATCTGTTAAAAATGCTCCCATGCCTTTAACTCCTTCCATGCCTAACATGTCTATGTCACCACTGCATGCTATGCCTGTTATGTCTCAATAGAATCCGCATGCACATTTTGCAAACATGCCATATGTTAATAATCCTTATTTTGCTGCATTTAGTATGCCTCAAATGCATACAACATGCCTATGTGGAATAATATGTTTGCACAATCTATGCCTTATCAAATTCAACCAAATGTGCTAAATGATTCTATGACTAACCCTACACTTCAACCAACTACATCTGAGACCAAGGTTGACTCAAAGTTACCTAAGTCAAAAGGTGCAGGAAGTGTGAAGTCTAGGAAAAAGACTAACAAGGCTGGACCCAAGGAAACTTGGGTACCAAAATCAACTTGATTTGATTTTGTTGTGTGTAGGGAAAAAGAAGGAATCTATGGTACTTGGACAGTGGTTGTTCAAGGCACATGATAGGAGATTTCACCCTGCTCACAGAGTTCAAGGAGAGAGCTGGCCCTAGCATAACCTTTGGAGATGACAACAAAGGGTTCACTATGGGATATGGCTTGATTTCAAAGGAAAATGTCATCATTGATGAAGTTGCATTAGTTGATGGTCTCAAACATAATCTATTGAGCATCAGTCAACTATGTGACAGAGGGAATACTGTTTCCTTCAATTCTGAAGCATGTGTTGTTACCAATAAGAAGGACAACAAAATGGTTCTAACTGGAGTTAGAAAAGGGAATGTGTACTTGGCTGACTTCAACTCTATAGATGCAGAATCAATTACTTGTCTTTTCAGCAAAGCAAGTCCAAATGAAAGTTGGATATGGCACAAGAAGCTGTCCAATTTGAATTTCAATACAATGAATGATCTAGTCAAAAAGGACTTAGTTAGAGGAATGCCTCTAGTGGAATTCTCAAGGGATGGACTGTGTGATGCTTGTCAGAAAGGAAAGCAAAAGAGAGAATCATTCAGTAAGAAACTTGAATCAGCAATTGATGAACCATTACAACTGCTACACATGGATCTTTTTGGACCAGTCAAAGTATTGTCAATTTCAAGGAAAAGATATTTCCAATGATTGTAGATGATTTCTCAAAGTTTTAATGGACTTATTTTCTTGGATCAAAGGATGAAGCCAGTGAAATCATTATCAATCATATCAAGCAAGTCAACAACCATCCAGATTTTAAAGTAAGGAATATCAGGAGTGATAATGGAACTGAGTTCAGGAATTCTACCATGAGGTTGTTCTGTGAAGAAAATGGGATCATGCATGAGTTAGCAGCTCCAAGGACTCCACAACAAAATGGTGTGGTGGAAAGGAAGAACAGATCACTAATTGAAGCTGCAAGAACAATGCTTGAAGAGTTAAAACTCCCAACATATTTTTGGGCTGAGGCTGTTAACTATGCATGTTACACTCAGAATATTTCTCTAATTAATCAGGAAAAAGGCATGACTTCCTATCAATTGTTCAAGAGAAGAAAACCAACCTTAAACTTCCTTCATGTCTTTGATTGCAAATGCTACATTCTGAGGAACCAACCTGATCACAAAGGCAAGTTTGATGCAAAGGCTGATGAAGGGATATTTGTTGGTTATTCTGCTGGAAAATCATATAGAGTCTACAATCTAAGAACCAACATTGTTATGGAATTTGTTCATGTTGTGTTTGATGATAAAAAGATTGATGGACTAACAGATGAGGGACATCATAAAGGACTCAAATTTGACAACATTGAGATATATTGTGATGATAGTGAAGATGAGAATGATGGAGAAGTCACTTCAAAAAGGATTCAAAATTTGCCTTTGGATAATGCACAAAATGTTGCATCAGTTGAAAGTCATAACTCAGCATCCGTTAAAAGACAAAGTGCATCATCCGTTGAAGTACATAATGAAGCATCCGTTGATCATAGTTCATCAACGGATAATCAAATTACATCATCAGTTGATAGAACTCCCAGTTCCTCGCAAAGGACCAACAACTCAGGGGGAGTTTCAACTAATCAACACTCTATCTCACATCATGACAATACTGAGGCCACCTCATCTAGAGCTAATCTACCACCTCAAAGGAAATGGACCAAGAATAATCCCTTTCAAATGATCATTGGTGATGCAACATCTAAAGTTCAAACTAGAAGGGCTACTCAAGATGAATGCCTATATAGTAGTTTTCTATCACAGGAGGAGCCTAAGAGAGTGGAAGAAGCTCTATTGGATCCAGATTGGATTTTAGCTATGCAAGAGGAGCTAAATCAATTTGAGAGGAACAAAGTATGGAAGCTGGTACCCAAACCAAAGAACAAGAGTTCTATTGACACAAAGTGGGTATTCAGAAACAAGATGGATGAAAATGGCATTGTCATAAGGAATAAAGCTAGATTGGTTGCCAAGGGCTACTCTCAACAAGAGGGAATAGATTTTGATGAGACATTTGCTCCTGTTGCAAGACTTGAAGCCATCAGAATTTTTCTAGCCTATGCAGCCCATGCCAATTTCAAAGTCAAAGAAAGCCACCTCTGTTGTCTCTCAAAAGACAACAGTTAACAACTACCATAAACCCTAAGGGGAGTGAACAGGGTGTTAGTGGTGAGGGGAGGGGTGAACATCAAGAAAACCCCCAGAATAAGGTAGGAGAGGTGAGTGGTACCCAAGCTAGCCAAGCCACAGTTTCTCAAAAGACTGTGGTGGTTGAAAATGATTCAAACTCATCCCTAGTTGCATCCTCCCAAAAGGGTGCAGCTATTGAAAAATAATCCCCAACCAGGGACACAGAATAAAAGAGGGAGGGACACTGAAGCCACACACTCACCCGTAAAAGCCTTCACAAGAAGAAAGAAGGTCAAAACCCTAGTTTCAACACAGGGTGCACACAATACACAGATACAACCACCTGTATCTATGCCTTCTCAAATTCAGCTTGATGTGACTCCAACAAATATGGAGTCACAGCCCCATTCTCTCAAAATTGACACACACCAACCACCAAATTCTCCATCACCATCTCTGGATGTGGACATGATATTCACATCAATTCCTGATTCTCCCTCTTTACAACTTAGGGAGGAGCCCCACTCAAATACTGGTGATCATCATCTTTTAGATGATTTGTTGGATCATCAGCCAATTCTTTCAGACTTAGTTGAAGAATCTGTGTCACCTAAATTAAAATCAATCCACACAGATTCAACAATTATGTCACTTTCAATTTCTACTTCCTTTCCTTCTTCAACGGATATCCCTCATCCATTGACAAGTGGTTGTTCTTCAACGGATAAGCTTAACAGCAGTTATCCGTTGATACCATCAGTTTCAACCTCAATGGATATTCCTTATACGTTGATAGTCTCTACACAAATAACTGAATTAACTCCAAGTGTAGAAGACATGGTTACTGTACAATCACTTCTAGGGTTGAGGGAAGGGAGTGAAAACTTGAGTGAGAGGCTGGGTTTCTCCTAGGCAAAAGGAAAGCTTGAGAGTCTTAATATGCATGCTATTTCTTCCAGCATGGCAAAAGAAAGTGAGAGGAGTTCCACTTTAGTAGGTGAAGGTGAGGGTGTGAGGAGTGTGAGCCAGGGGGAGCCCCTGATGCAAGAAAAGAGAGAAATTGAGAGAAAAGCGGGTACAAGAGGTATAAGGGTGGATCCAGCCATTGCTAGTGAGTCAAAGATTGTGGATGATGCTGACAAGAAAAGACAATTTCAGCAATATTACAGAGCTGAAATTGATAACATTTCCTTGGACGCTGACACTTTTACTCATCCTGTGTCAGCCTATCAACTGTTGGCTACTCAGGGCAATGAGGAGGCAAAAAAGACTTTAAACCTAGTACATACTTCAGAATCTCTACAAAGGGATAAAGCTGCTGTCAATATGATGCCTTCTACAGCTGGTGAGCCATCTGAAGAATTTGGAGTAAATTCTAATGATGATTGTAATAACCCCAAAATTTTAAACTTTTTTTGTAACCCTTATGAATAGTGTTTTTGCTGATATTGCTGAATAAGAAAACTTTTCATGCCACACTATGTAGGGGTTCTTTTATTGTTATTATATGATAAATAAGTGTATGTAAAGATCGTCAGAATCCAAATTCGAACACTTTGATTTTTCCCGGAAATCCACCAGATACTGAAAGAATTGAGTATAAGATAACAGGATAAAAAGGATTTAAATTCAAGGATTATAAGAGAGGGTCATAAAAGGAATATAATGTATTGAGAAAGGATAAGGAAACCCAAGTAATAAGATCCCGGGTATGATCCCTCAAACGATAAACGAAAACGAAAGTTAAGCGAACCGTATAACAGATCAGCGGTCATTAGCCAAGTAATTTGAAGCTAATCAAAGAGGTTAGTGAGGATGATGTCATCAAACCAATAAGAAGAGGACAAGTGTGGGAGGATGACATAATAAGGTGACATAAGCATGACAAAAAGGAAGGGTGTTGTTGGTTGATTCTTGGCCATGCAAAAGTTACCATGGTTAAAAGTAATAAATCAAAACAAAACAACATCAACCAAGCCAAAGCAATTCATTTCACCAAAACACAAAGTTGACTTCTCTTTTCTTCAAAGAAAGCTCTCGGCCTCTTTTCCATTTCAAGAAGAAAAAAACCAAAATCTAAGATCCGGGCCTTGTTAATTAGTGAGGTAATTATCTAATACTCCTTATACATAGATATAGCTATCCTATAAGTTTGAGCTTCTAATTCATTCAAAATCTCTTCCTAAAAATCATGGAAGAAGAGGGTGAATAGTTATTTTCAAGAACTTAAATTTTTGTGTTTGAGTTTTTGTTTAGATTAAGCTTGGATAAGGACTTTTAAGGGTGATTCCAAGCTAATTACTTGATTCTCCACTCTCCAAGGAAGGTATAACCCCTCCAAACCCTAACTTTACTTTGAGTATTAGGTTTAGTTTTGTTGTTATGGTTCATGAGAAGCATGATTCTAGTAGACTTAGAGTGTGGTTGGTTTTGTAATGAGTTGGAGTTGTAATTCTTGGATTATTGATTAATGAACTTAAGTATAGTTTTAATTCATGTTTGAGAATAATATAAATTGGAGAACTTGAGGTGTTGGGGCTGTTATAGTATGGTATGGATGGATTTTGGTTGTATGAATGAATTGTGGTTGGTTTGGAGTAGAATAAAAATTGGTAATCGCGTAAACATAGCCGTCATAATGTCCGATTTACTTTAGACTGTTTTTGCTCTTAACATCAGGACCCGGGAACTCCCTGTTAGATTTTGACCATTGCCATGATTAGATAGTTCATGTTACGAGCTTCGTTTTGATATGTGGTTCGTTTGAATCCGATGTACGGTTTAGGAGAAACGACCGTTTTAAGTAACGGCGTTTCACGAACGAACCATTACCCCTCGCCTTACTTTGAAACATAGGTTAAAGACCTTAAAGGACTAATTGGAGTATGAATCATTTATGTAAAGTGTATTAGGCACTCGTGAAAGAATCGCCTTAAAACCCTTAATGGTTAATTTATTAAAAATGGTGGAGCCGAGGATACTCGAGCGACTTAAGGGAATCGTTGAGCGCAAAGCGAGTGTTAGAGTCTAATTGGTTAAAGTATAGATTCATAAGCGACTTTGGTTTAATTCCAACTTATATGTTGTTTATAGGTTACCAGACTCGTCCTAAGCCATTTGTCACCCCCAGTTGCTCATGCAAGTTTTCTACCCGGTATACTGTTGTTGTGATGTAAATATATGTATATGCATTATCTTGTGATAAGTGCATGATTGTTATTAGCAAATTTTGCGATATGTTGGAGCATGCTGATATGGTATATATGCATGTCTGTTTCGTAATCTTGATATCTAATTGTTGATTCAAATTCTTATAAGTTGCATAATACTTATGCTAGAGATAAGCAGTAGTTGCGTATACCCTTAGTATAGGGGACTCAAAGGTGAACATTTTTCTAAACCGGAAGTCGATGTTCCCGAGTATAATATATATATATATATATATATATATATATATTTATATATATAGATATAGTTTTCAAAACTATTAATCGAATAAGGTTTATTCGATAACTTTATTTATTCAATAAATATTATTTTGAATATTCATTCGAGGACTTATGACTCTGCTTATTTATTTAATGAATATTATTTTGAATATTCATTCGAGGACTTATGACTCCGCTTATTTATTTAATGAATATTATTTTGAATATTCATTCGAGGACTTATGACTCCGCTTATTTTATTTAATGAATATTATTTTGAATATTCATTCGAGGACTTATTACTCCGCTTCTTTTATTAAATAATATTCTTTATTTTATTAAAGAATAATGTTTCGATAATCAAACTTATTTTCGATTATTCAAATAAAGATCGTACTTTCGTATAAGTATATCTTTGGTTATTTATTATTCATTTCAAGTATGAGTTTTAAAACTTTTACTTCAATTATTTTTATAAGGATTATCCTTATGGGAATATTATTTAAATAATAATATTCAGATATTTTCTAATATATCGGGACTGATTTATTTCATTAAATCAGCATTACCCCAAACATTCTTAAAAATGTTTTCGAGTCTTCAAAAAGATTTTAAAAGTTAGAGCGGATCCCAAATTCTTTTCCTTTCCAAAAATTCATTGGATGTTACAAACTCTGTTCATACTTTACATGACTGAGGTTTTCAGGAAATATATAAGAGATATATATGTGGATATATATATCGGGACTTAATGAAGTATCTCATAACTTCATTTCATTCAATAATATTTCAAAGATTTAATCTATTCAAATCTTATCTTGTAGTCTCATCTATGTGATGAACTGTCGAAAACTCATTATACTCTGAACAGTTGTAGTTCAAGTAGTTTTATAAATGATATAAGTATAGTGAAGTATTTGGTAACTTCATCCCTTGTTTTTGCTTATATCCAGTAAGTAATTATCTTACACTTGATAAAAGATTTTAGTAAGTTATCCATTTAGATACTTGCATTATTGTTTACACTATATATTATCTTGCGAGCTGTAATACTCACTCTTGCTTTATTTCTTCATCACACAACAACAGTTAGGAAAGATGGCCAGACTCAAGCAGACCCAGCGCAAGAGCGTGGGAAGCGCCCCGCGCCTTCCCGTTGAGATCATAGCTGTTATAGCTGCAGAGGTAGATCTATCTGTAGATCAGACCTTCTACTTTTGGGAATCAATTATGTATAATTATAACTTGTGGCAGATAATGGCAATTAATTATAAACTTATCAAGTAATCATTTTGGGTTGTAATAACTTTTAAATTGTGGATTTAAGGACTTATACTTATTTCAATTTCATCTCTGAGACTATAACGGATTGTGGTGTGTGTTAGTGTGGGGTCACAGCATGAGGGTATTTATTATTAATTAAGTTAAGTGTTATTGTGGAAAGAAAGACCGTGACGACCCGGATCCCCGACCCCGGATCTGGGGGTGTTACAATGATGACTCTGATTCTTTTGATGGAAGCATGAACTTAGGGGGAGATGAAGGCCCAAGTTCTATTCCAGAGTTGGTCTTACTTCACCGTCGAGAAACGAAAGAAGACACCCTTTTGTTGAAGGTCGTTCGAGCTTTTCCTACTTTTCTGATAACTCATCGATTCATTATGTATCATTAGTCAAACAAGTTATGGCTATCCAAAAGGCAATTCAGGAAACTCCCAATGCTGGTACCAAGGCCATTCTCCAAGCCCACTTAGATTCTCTACATCTCATGAAGCTACAACAATTAAGACAGAATCTAAGTGTGGATGAACTGAAGAAGGATATAGCTGACTTGAAGTCCTACAATACTGAGAAGCTGGATTCAATCATGCACATTGGTACCATGCAGGAACTGTTACTGAGACTGAGAAGAGAATCAGATACTGAAAAGAAAATTGCCAAATTGGAAGAAAGATTTCAAGTTATTGAAAACTCTATGGTCATCATTCTTCACAATCAACAGTCTCAGACTAGTCTTCTAGTGCAACTGGCTAAAGCACAGGGCTTGACCCCTCTCCTTGATGATAACAAAAAAGGGGAGAATAAAGGGGAAAGGGAAGGGGAGCCATCTACACACATTCAAATATCCAAAGTGCTAGTTCCTTCCATCACTACTTCTCCGACACTTCAAATCAAAGGAAAGCTTAATGGAATTGATCTAATCCAGCTAGCAACAGCTGAGATGAAGGTGAAAGAGCAAAGGAGAAGAATTGATGAAAGGATGCAACAAGTGTTTAGCTCTACAACTACAAAATCCTTATCTGTGAAACATAGAACAAAAGTTAAGCCAATCATTATGGAGCACAAACCAGTAAGGAGGAATAAGGTTGGAGAAACTTCTTTAAGGAACCTGAAGCCCATGGTACTCAAGCCAACCACTAGATTCAACAAGGACTCTACAAAGAACCCTCTAAGCTTTGCTCAACTAAAAGAAGTGGATTTTTCTCTTCCAAAGCCTGATGAAAACAAAGTTTTGGGTGGTAACATCATAAAGCACAAAGAGGCCAAGGATATAGTGGAAAGAATGAATATGGCTATCATCTATAGAGAGGGAAAGAGTATTTGTGTGATGCAAGGACATCCCAAATTCTCAATAGCCAAGAGGGAAGAGACCATGAGGCTAAAGGAAGAAGCTAAAAAGCTGAAGGCTGACAAAAGAGCACAAGCAAAGCTTGAAAAATAGCTAAAGTCAAGTCAAATTGAAGAAAAGAAGAAGATTGAAGACAAGAGTGAAGAAGACAAGACTGAAAGCATAAATGTGGATATGGGGAATATGGTTGGTGAGAGTGTGGAGGAAAGAAGTGAGGAAAGAAAGGAATGGCAGAAAGGGAACAGAAAGAAGGCCAAGGCAAACAGGAAGAGTGGAGATGACATTGAGGAAACCCAATCAAAATCTAAACAACTACCTTCTATTCCTGAACCTGTTGTGGCTGATCCCAGTATAAATATCCATGGTGAAATAATCCTTCCTAAAGAGGAACCTATTGATTGGGAAACCATCAAATTGCCTACCTTCTTAACTACTTCTCCACCGCCAAAGAAACTGAAAAGAAAATCCAAATCAGCACCTCCTCTAACCTCAAGTAAATTCACTCAAAAACATAAACCTAAGCCTAAGCCACAAGCCTCAAAGGATGATTATGTTAACATTTGTGACATAAAAGAATATACAGATAATGAACTCTACCTGGATGAGCTGGAGGAAGTAAGTGTCAGGGCGAAATCACGCACTAATATTCACGCAAGTATACGCGTTCGCAAGTAATATAGAATACTTTCTAGTTCGTTCCCACAGAGACTCAGACTAAATTATTGTCTAATTAAACTCACTCACCAATGTATGATTACTTCTCAATGTTAAGACACTAACACTTAAGATTGTTGATTAAATATTAACTACAATTAACTACTTAATTAATCACTTACTTAACACTTCAAATTATCAATAATAAAACACTCATGAGATCACAACTTCATTATTACTTCCTTCAATAGCCATTGTTATTACCTTTAGCATGTGACAGTGATGATATTAATCGAATAACACAAAACTGATAAAAGCCAACTTTCATTGTACTAATACCATTCTACCAAACATCCACAATTAAGATAGAAGTTGAATAGTCATCAATTATGTTGAGTTCCTATATGTCTACAGAAATTGACAACACAACGATTTAAGCACAAGTTATTCCTTTTGATTACATAGGGCAAATAAAACTGTTAGAGTTACCCACTAATCATGCACAACGTACATGAACCTATGCTAGCATGGCAAGTTCTAAATCTCGAGATCCACCGTCGCTTCACAAGAGATTAACACCCTATCTTATATGTTCGCGACGCACATAAGACGAATACGCACAACCAATACTAGATATCATACAATCATCACACACTAAAGCATTAAATAATTACTAAAGAATTCCATAATAAATCCGTTGCAACCCCATGATCACGATTAGCCCATAATAGCACTTATCGTCATCATGGGTTCATATGAAATCATGATAAACAAACACAAGAAAATAATAACTAAACTAATTATATTAAAACAGAGTACGTCACAAGAGTAAATAAGTTCAAAGCAAGAAAACTAGCATCCAACGTTACAACGAAACAAGAATCACAAGAAAATATGCTTCCTCTTCGTTGCGGTGTGCTAAATCGGTCTTCCTCCTTATCTCCTTCGCTCCTTGCGTAAAAACACGATCTTCTTCAATCCACACTTGTGAAAACGTCTCAAATCTACTTATATAATAGTCCCATAAAACTCAGATTACATAGAAGTGGAAACCAAACAGAAGTAGAAGTCCTAAAATAATATATCTTTTTTCCCGACCCTGCGCGGCCGCTCAGCTTGCTGCGCGGCCGCTCAGCAATGCTCAGCGGGTGCTCAAACCTCTACTGGAAAAAATCTGATTTTGCTCCGTTTCTTCGCCGTAATCTGCCCGTTTCTTTCCTCTCGCAATGGTGAACACATGCCAAGGCTTATTCTTGATGATTCCTCCCCCGAAATGCAACTAATACCCTGAAATGCATAAACACTAGAAAAACGCATCAAATACACAAAATACTTGATTTCAAGACACCAATTTAAGCCATTTTAAGACGTTCTAAGTGGTATTAAATGCCACTTATCACACCCCCAAACTTAAATCGATGCTTGTCCTCAAGCATCACAGACTCAAAAATAAATAAAAAGATGCATGAATGCAAATCTATATGAAAATGCAGCGATCCCCCTTACTACAAATAAACCAACCAAATTGCAACATCTCAACAAATGCAGTTAGACAACTAAAGATCAATAAACTCATGCAAACGGACATACAGCCAGAAACGCGGTGTGTGCAAATGCTTAACAGATATGCTTCGGAACTAGACCAATTATTATGACTCGACTATCCTCAAGGCAATCACATGATTATACAAAGAATAAAAATTTTAGGCACAAAGTGATATACAACACTACAAGAATTCTGGAGCTTATTACGGAATCGTGCTTTTTATTCACAACACAAATGCTTATTTGACCGTGCAATGAGTGAGGTCCACAAAAGACTTATACAATGGTATCCATGTAACGAGCGTTAGGTTAGCAGATCCCAGACTCTAAAAGCCTTAGGTCACTAGGCACAAAGTCCCCTAAGAACTTAATAACTCGAATACCAAAGAGCCCACTCTTGATCAATTATGCATAAACTAAATTAATTTTTTTTTTTTTTATAACTTCTGAGCAAGTGCGTTTCGCTCCATCTTGCTCAACCCTAGACTACTCGCACCATATGCGAGCCGGCTACTAGCCATTTGACGCCTAGCCACAACTAGCAACAAATTCCATTTTTTTTTCTCCAATTTTTTTTTCTTTTTCATGCCTTTATCACTAAGAACCTATTATCGAATTCTAAGCATAATAAATAGATTGACCTCGAAAACAACCAAATCATAACAACAATCTAGCCCTTGCGCATTCTCTAAGACTTAGTGGAATTATAAGTGTTTCTAGCATGCATCAACCTACACGACTTAATATCACTTTAATGCTATCACTACACTCGCATCAATATCACAATTCAGTCGATAAATCATTGCAAAAGGGATCATGGTAAATGTATGAGCTACGTGACATGATAAACAATAAAAGCTATATATAAAAAAACTATATGGCCTAAATTATGCAATTATATCAACTAAGCTATCATTAATATACAGCTATATGACACACACACAATATTCCTTAACTACCACCCCCAAACTTAAAATCTTCACTGTCCTCAGTGAAGGTAGTAGAAAGGAATACAGGGTATACCTACTCGGAGTCATCATCAACATCACCCTCAGTGGGTGGAGCATCAGGCGGCGGGTATGCAGAGTCCTCACCAAAAACTGGCCACTGGATATCAGCTCCAAGGCCCTGAAAAGCAGTCCCTAACGCAAGGGTGAGCTCCTGAGCAAACCTGCTCTGCGTCTCATACATGGCATCCATCCGCCGTGAAAGCCTCATATACTGAGCATCAGCCAACCCAGCACCCTCCTGAGCTCTCGAAGAACCAGCCTCATCACGCCCAGGCCTAGCCATAGTAGCACCTCGTGCTGGACGCCCTCCTGCAAGATGATAACCCAGCCCATGCTCCTCAGGCTCACCACCGGTCCACTCCTGCATCCCATTCAGCGTCCCAGAATCAATTGGAGCTGCCGACAACTGCAACTGCTCATGAGCCGGCCAGTTCACTCCCACTGCTCGGCATAGCTTCGTAACCGTGGACATAGTACTCCTCATTCAGAATTCCCCACAACAACTGTGATCTCTCAACTGTGACCTCGTGTGCATGCGAAGAAGGCAAAATATTAGCACAAATAAATGCATTCCATGCACGGGCATACCTGTTCATGGCGATCGCCGGAAAGTGACGATACTCATTAGTGCCGGTCCTGAAGGTCCAAACTGTGCCCGGTTGACAGAGAGTCGCACAAATCAAATCCAAGTCAAAATCCTCAGCAGTCAGTTTTCCTCCTCGGGTTTCCTCTCTCGCTGTCCAATCACACGGCGAATCGCCGCAGGGTGATAATCAACTGTCAGCCCCCGGACCACAGAAAACCCATTCTTTTCGGCCTTCGCGTTCGCGTAGAACTCGCGAATAACGCTCATCGGTACCGCTTCGGGTGACTCACAAAAAGCTATCCACCCCTTCTCTACAATCATGGGCAGCAACTCACCATCCCTCCCCGATGGTAAAAACCCTCTCTCCTTCAGAATCGGCTTCCCCAACAGCCTAGTGTACTCCTCCTCCGCGGCTCTCTCAGTTAACCGAGGCCTTGCAGCAGTACCCCTCGATGAATCAGCAGTAGGAACTGTGCTGCTGCTGTCAATAGTGCGTGCTCTCTTGGGTGCCATTGATTCGTGAATAAAAGTGTGTAAGATCTGAGTTTTGGTGCTTGGGAGAGAGTTTAAGTGTAGGAAGTTTGTGGGAGATATGTAGGATAGGTGTATGTATATATAGGGTGTGGATTAGATTAGGGTTTGGGAATTAAGGGTTAAAATGATGGGGTAGTGGGAACAAATCGTGGGTTTATGGGCTACACTGTTTTTTTTTTCTGAACTGTAAAAAAAATTCTGGTACTCGACCCCTGAGCGGTCGCTCAGCAAAGCTGAGCGGGCGCTCAGGGGGTCACTGGAAAAAAAAATTTCAGCCCCTGTTTTCTGATATTTTTTGTGTTTTTGGATAGGTTATTAACTTCTAAGGGTTCCTGTAACAACAATTCATGGGTTGCCTCCCACGCAGCGCTTTCTTTTTCGTCATTAGCTTGACGTTTCGTACCCTTCTCAAGTAGTCAACAAAATGGCACTAACCACTTCTCGGTTTGCCATGTCCCCATAGTAGTGCTTCAAACGCTGACCGTTAACCTTGAATGCTTGGTCCGGATCATTCTCAAAAATTTCCACCGCTCCATGTGGAAACACAGTTTTGACAATAAAAGGCCCAGACCACCTCGATTTCAACTTCCCTGGAAAAAGTCGGAGCCGAGAGTTGAATAAGAGAACTTGTTGCCCCGACATAAATAACTTAGGATGTAGCTTCCTATCGTGCCACCTCTTCACCTTTTCCTTATACATTTTGTTATTCTCGTACGCTTGAAGTCGAAATTCATCAAGTTCATTAAGCTGAAGCATTCTTTTCTTACCAGCTGCATCTAAATCCAGGTTCAACTTCTTCAATGCCCAGTAGGCCTTATGCTCAAGCTCCGCAGGTAGATGACATCCCTTACCGTACACCAACTGAAACGGGGACATACCAAGTGGAGTTTTGTATGCTGTTCTGTAAGCCCAAACAGCTTCATCGAGCTTTAAAGACCAATCCTTCCTTGACGGACAAACAACCTTCTCTAGAATGCGCTTTATCTCTCTGTTAGACACTTCCGCTTGACCATTTGTTTGCGGATGATAGGCAGTAGCTACTCGATGATTCACATTATAACGCTGCATCATAGAAGTGAACTTACGGTTGCAGAAATGCGATCCTTCATCACTTATGATTACCCGAGGTGTTCCAAACCTTGTGAAAATTTGCTTATGAAGAAAATTTAGCACTGCCTTTGCATCATTTGTCGGTAAAGCTTTAACTTCGACCCATTTTGAGACATAATCGACTGCCAGCAAGATGTACTGATTATTGCAAGACGAGATAAAAGGCCCCATGAAATCGATTCCCCAAACATCAAAGACCTCGACTTCAAGCATCACATTTAATGGCATCTCATCCTTCCTTGTCAAATTTCCCACTCTTTGGCAACGATCACACCTTAAAAAAAACTGATGAGCATCCTTGAACAAAGTAGGCAAAAAAAAACCTGCTTGCAGAATACGAGCTGCCGTCTTCTCACCACCATAGTGTCCACCATAAACTGTGGAATGGCAGTCTCGTAATATCCCCTCCGTCTCACAGAACGGGATACATCTCCTGATGATCTGGTCAGCTCCCTGTCTAAACAAATATGGTTCATCCCACATATACCACTTCACCTCATGCAGAAACTTCTTCTTTTGAGCGAATGTCAAATTAGGAGGCATTACATTGCTGACGAGATAGTTTACAATATCTACAAACCATGGTTCTTCCTCCTGAACTGCGAACAACTGCTCATCCGGAAAAGATTCATTGATTAACGTCCTATCTTGTGAAGTAGAATCGGGATTCTCCAACCTAGAGAGATGGTCAGCTACTTGATTCTTAGTACCTTTTCTATCCTTGATCTCTAACTCAAATTCCTGAAGTAAAAGCACCCAACGAATGAGTCTCGGCTTCGAATCCTTCTTGGAAACCAGATAGCGAATAGCCGCATGATCAGTGAATACTGTTACTTTCGTACCAAGTAGATAAGATCGAAATTTCTCGAAACCAAAGACTATAGCCAAAAGCTCCTTCTCAGTAGTGGTGTAGTTCAATTGGGCCCCATTTAAAGTCTTACTCGCATAGTAGACCACATGGAAGAGATTTTTCTTGCGCTGTCCCAGAACTGCACCTACCGCATAATCACTCGCATCACACATCATCTCAAACGGTTCTGTCCAATCTGGTGCTGTAATAACTGGTGCAGTGATCAAACTCTTCTTGAGAGTCTCGAATGCTGCCAAACATTCATCATCAAATTTGAAAAGCACATCTTTCTCAAGCAAATTGCACAACGGCTTAGATATCTTTGAAAAGTCCTTGATGAATCGCCGATAAAAACCTGCATGACCAAGAAAACTACGGATTCCTTTCACAGAATTAGGTGGGGGAAGATTTTCAATGACTCCCACCTTGGCCTTGTCCACCTCCAGACCCTTGTTAGAGACCTTATGCCCAAGAATAATGCCTTCACGCACCATAAAATGACATTTCTCCCAATTGAGCACCAAATTAGTTTCCACACACCTTTTGAGTACGGCGTGCAGATTATTCAAACATTCATCATATGAATGTCCAAAGACGGAGAAGTCGTCCATGAACACTTCGACATTATTTCCAATCATGTCAGAGAATATAGCCATCATACATCTCTGAAAAGTGGCCGGGGCGCCACATAACCCAAATGAAACTCTGCGAAAAGCAAACGTGCCAAATGGACAAGTGAAGGTAGTCTTTTCCTGATCCTCTGGTGCAATACAAATCTGATTATACCCTGAATAACCATCCAGAAGACAAAAATACTCATGACCCACCAACCTGTCAAGCATCTGATCAATAAATGGAAGAGGGAAGTGATCCTTCCTTGTGGCTTTGTTCAATTTTCTATAATCCATGCATACTCTCCATCCTGTAACTGTTCGAGTGGGGATGAGCTCATTCTTTTCATTTGTGACCACAGTGATACCTCATTTCTTAGGTACACATTGTACGGGGCTCACCCACGAGCTGTCAGAAATAGGATAAATGATGCCTGCATCCAGCCATTTCAGAATTTCTTTCTTCACCACCTCCTTCATGATGGGATTCAGTCTTCGCTGTTGTTCCACAGTTGGCTTACTACCTTCCTCTAGCAGAATTTTATGCATACAATATGAAGGACTTATCCCCTTGATGTCTGCTATGGTCCATCCAATAGCCGATTTGAATTCTCTCAAAATCCTTAAGAGCTTGTCTTCCTCACTACCTGAAAGGTCAGATGAAATAATAACAGGTAACGTAGATGAATCACCTAAAAAAGCATACCTCAAGTGTTCAGGTAATGGCTTGAGCTCCAAGGTAGGTGCTTCCTCTATTGATGGTTTGAGCTTTCCTTCAGTATTCTTAAGGTCAGAAGTACCAAGAGATTCAAACGGCATGTCCAGCTTTCGCTTCCAGGGAGAAGCGTTCAGATATTGTAATTGCTCGTTGCCATCTTCATCATCGCTGTCAAAATCCCCCACTAAGGCCTTTTCCAATGCATCAGACATTAGCATGGGATCGAGTTCCGAAGTAATCGCAGAATCAATCACATCTACTTTTAAGCACTCCTCATCTTCTGTAGGGAATTTCATTGCCTTGAATACGTTGAAGGTCACATCCTGCTCTTGTACCCACATAGTAAGTTCACATTTTTGTACATCTATCAAGGTACGGCCAGTAGCCAAGAAAGGTCTTCCCAAGATTATGGGAATCTTCTTATCTTCCTCAAAATCTAGAATAACAAAATCTGCAGGGAAGAAGAGCTTATCCACCTTGACGAGCACATCCTCCACTATGCCCCTTGGGTAAGTAATGGAACGATCAGCCAATTGTAGAGACATGTATGTGGGTTTTGGATCAGGCAGATCCAGCTTTTTAAAGATCGACAACGGTATCAGATTAATGCTTGCTCCCAAATCACAAAGGAACTTGTCAAAGGTCAGATTGCCAATGGTGCAAGGAATGGTGAAGCTTCCTGGATCTTTCAGTTTTGGTGGTAACTTTTACTGCAGAACAGCGCTGCATTCTTCCGTGAGAGCAACAGTGTCAAGGTCATCCAGTTTCACCTTCCTTGAAAGAATACTCTTCATAAACTTCGCATAACTAGGCATTTGCTCCAGAGCCTCAGCGAAAGGTATATTGATGTGAAGTTTCTTGAACACCTCCAGAAACTTCCCGAACTGTCTATCCAGCTTTTGTTGCTGCAATCTTTTAGGAAAAGGTGGTGGAGGATAGAGCTGTTTCTCCCCTGTATTAGCCTCAGGCAGAGTGTGTTCAACAGTAGTCTTCCTTGGTTCCGCCGCTTTCTCCTTTTTCTTAGATTCTTCATCTCTAATTTCAGCTTCTCCTTCTTTTGCCTTTTCAGCATCAGCAACTTTTCCAGACCTTAAGTAATAGCCTTGACTTGCTCTTTAGCTTCCTTCCTGCCTGGTACTTCCGTGTCACTGGGAAGAGTGCCAGGTTGACGATTGAGCACTGCATTGGCTAATTGACCGATTTGATTTTCCAAGGTCTTGATAGAAACCGCCTGACTCTTGCATGACAGCTTAAGTTCCTCAAAATCAGCACTAGTAGGTGCAGCTGTACTTCCCTGTTGAGGATATGATTGCCTTGTAGCATACTGCTGTGGTTGCTGGAATCCAGGTGGGTTAAACTGTTTACTCACTCCTTGCTGATATGGTGGCTGAATAGCATTCTGATTATTCCCCCAGCTGAAATTTGGATGATTTCTATTGTTAGGATGATAGGTCGATGGCACAGGCTGCTATTGTCGCTGATAATTATTCACATACTGAACAGATTCGTTGACAAGAGAACACTGATTTGTAGCATGAGAACCTGTACAAAGCTCACAAACCATAGCTATTTGATTAACTCCATATGTAGCCAGAGAATCAACCTTCATTGATAGCGCTTGGAGCTGGGCTGCAATAGCGGTGGCTGCATCAACTTCCAAAATACCTGCTACCTTGCCTGACGTCATCCTCTGAGTTGGGTTTTGATGCTCATTTGCAGCCATCGTCTCTATAAGATTATACGCCTCAGTATAGCTTTTAGCCCATAAGGCGCCTCCAGCTGCTGCATCGAGCATGGGCCGAGATTGGGCCCTCAGACCATTATAGAAACCAGTTATCACCATCCAATCCGGCATTCCATGATGTGGACATTTTCTCAACATTTCCTTGTAGCGTTCCCAAGCCTCGCACATAGATTCTGTAGGTTGCTGCGTAAACTGAGTAAGAGCACTCCTCATAGCAGCAGTCTTTGCCATCGGATAAAACTTCACCAGAAACTTTTGCGCAAGATCTTGCCACGTAGTGATGGACCCAGCTGGTTCAGAATGTAACCAGTCTTTAGCCTTGTCCCTCAGTGAGAATGGGAAAAGCCTCAACTTGATAGCCTCATCAGTCACGCCATTATACTTAAAAGTGCTGCAGATCTCGACAAAATTCCTTATGTGCATATTGGGGTCTTCAGTTGCCGCTCCTCCAAAAGAAACAGAATTCTGCACCATCTGAATAGTGCTCGGCTTGATTTCAAAGGTGTTAGCTTGAATAGCCGGATGAAGGATGCTTGACTGAGTGTCATCAATTTTAGGCCGAGAAAAATCCATAAGAGCTGGATCAGCTTGAACAATACGATCTCCCATGTTTACTGGTTCTTTCCGCTCAGTTCCTGAATCCGAATCCTCAAAATCTAACTTCTCCGGAATATCAAGAACTTCGTCTGTCTCCTCAGCTGTATCTAAAGTCCTCTTGCGAGCACGAGAACAAGTTTTCATAAACGCTTGCTAAAGTACCTGAAACACAACCGGAAATAATAATTAACTACTACGTCCTAATCACTGAGTCCTAATGACCAATGATGGTAAGTACATAAACTAAACAAATACGCCGAGTCCCCGGCAGCGGCGCCAAAAACTTGTTAGGGCGAAATCACGCACTAATATTCACGCAAGTATACGCGTTCGCAAGTAATATAGAATACTTTCTAGTTCGTTCCCACAGAGACTCAGACTAAATTATTGTCTAATTAAACTCACTCACCAATGTATGATTACTTCTCAATGTTAAGACACTAACACTTAAGATTGTTGATTAAATATTAACTACAATTAACTACTTAATTAATCACTTACTTAACACTTCAAATTATCAATAATAAAACACTCATGAGATCACAACTTCATTATTACTTCCTTCAATAGCCATTGTTATTACCTTTAGCATGTGACAGTGATGATATTAATCGAATAACACAAAACTGATAAAAGCCAACTTTCATTGTACTAATACCATTCTACCAAACATCCACAATTAAGATAGAAGTTGAATAGTCATCAATTATGTTGAGTCCCTATATGTCTACAGAAATTGACAACACAACGATTTAAGCACAAGTTATTCCTTTTGATTACATAGGGCAAATAAAACTGTTAGAGTTACCCACTAATCATGCACAACGTACATGAACCTATGCTAGCATGGAAAGTTCTAAATCTCGAGATCCACCGTCGCTTCACAAGAGATTAACACCCTATCTTATATGTTCGCGACGCACATAAGACGAATACGCACAACCAATACTAGATATCATACAATCATCACACACTAAAGCATTAAACAATTACTAAAGAATTCCATAATAAATCCGTTGTAACCCCATGATCACGATTAGCCCATAATAGCACTTATCGTCATCATGGGTTCATATGAAATCATGATAAACAAACACAAGAAAATAATAACTAAACTAATTATATTAAAACAGAGTACGTCACAAGAGTAAATAAGTTCAAAGCAAGAAAACTAGCATCCAACGTTACAACGAAACAAGAATCACAAGAAAATATGCTTCCTCTTCGTCGCGGTGTGCTAAATCGGTCTTCCTCCTTATCTCCTTCGCTCCTTGCGTAAAAACACGATCTTCTTCAATCCACACTTGTGAAAACGTCTCAAATCTACTTATATAATAGTCCCATAAAACTCAGATTACATAGAAGTGGAAACCAAACAGAAGTAGAAGTCCTGAAATAATATATCTTTTTTCCCGACCCTGCGCGGCCGCTCAGCAATGCTCAGCGGGCGCTCAAACCTCTACTGGAAAAAATATGATTTTGCTCCGTTTCTTCGCCGTAATCTGCCCGTTTCTTTCCTCTCGCAATGGTGAACACATGCCAAGGCTTATTCTTGATGATTCCTCCCCCGAAATGCAACTAATACCCTGAAATGCATAAACACTAGAAAAATGCATCAAATACACAAAATACTTGATTTCAAGACACCAATTTAAGCCATTTTAAGACGTTCTAAGTGGTATAAAATGCCACTTATCAGTAAGGGGAATAAATGCCTATGGACATCTACCCAAAAGGTTAGTGTTCAAGTATAAAGGAAGTGTGGAAAGGACTTGGCCTCTTCAAAGAATTCTAAGTGAGGGATATTCTACCTTGATTAGAGTCTACTCAGCTTTCAAAAGGGATACTGGCTTTACCAGGACTGCCAAGACTGAGATTCTCAACAAGATTGCCAGCATAAGAAAGAATTGGTGGGAGTCAAATTCCTTGCCTAGAACATTACTCAGCATGGAATTACAATTCATAAATCACCTCATTGGTTGATGGAGTTCAGAGACAATAACCGAGTCAGAAGATTTTTCAGAATTGAAGACCAGCTCAAAATTGCCAGTAATGAAACTCTCAAGGACATGCAATCTAAGTTGGATATCAGTGAAGAAGATGAAGCTGAATTCTACAGACAACTCCAACTCCAAGTAGAGGAAAATGACAGGAGGCTAGGGAAGAAAATAAGGGAACAAAGGAAAAGAAAATGATTTGCTCAGACTAAAGGAGCACCCTTGAAAACACTATAAATCTTCAATTCTATCTCAGTACATACACTTTTGCAGCACTTTTGAATTTCTACTTGATTTCAACTCATATATTTGTTAAGTGTTTTGTTATCATCAACTTAACTCTGAATTTATGCCTACAATTCTAGTAGACATAAATAGGGGGAGATTGTTAGGAATATATGTATTAGTTTGATGATAAGTTAAACAAAACACTTAAGTAGAAATCTAGTGTTTGTAGCCTCAACGGATAAGACCACTTTGGCTATCCGTTGATGGAGTAGCTTTACTTAGAAATAAGTTTAGTATTGTAGCACATTTCAGTCTATGTATTTAAGTTATAATTCTTAGAAGTTGTGAGAAATTATAAGTCATGTTGACTACTAGTGGATATGCAAATAGGAGGGCTAATTGTAAATATTTCATGCCTTGTAATTTTGTATAAATGAAGTAGTATCAACTGATAGATTAAAGGCCTTCAACGGATGAGAAACAAAGCTTCAACGGATGTCTCTAAAGCATCAACGGATAACATCCATCAACAGATGAGTGCATCAACGGATAAAGCTTCAACTGTTAAAGCATCAACGGATGTCACTAAAGCATCAACGGATAAAGCCATAAACGGATGAAAGCTTCAATGGATGCTCAGTTCCATAGCAGTTGATAGTGACAATTCATAAGCTGATAGAGGCACATGGGTTGACAGAGACAATTGGAATGTGGTAGCCTCTTGGAGGAATCAAGAAAAAGCAGCATTTCCATTCTGGTGCAAACAAGGTAGTATTCAAAGATTCACAGATTATCCTAGATTGCATTGAATAGAGAAATGAAGAAGAAACATGTGAAGAACTATTTTATGATTGTATTTTATTTTTGTCTTCACTTGTAAACTTGGTGATATATAAACCAAGTTGCAGCTAGTAATTAGATGTGCATTTTCCAGAGCTGTTTAGAAAAACATAGAGAAAAAATCATCTAGTTTGTACTAGGAAGCAGTTGTGAACAATTCTTTGTATCACAGATTTTCTGAAATACACATCTCTGGTGGAACAACAAATCCACCAGAAAAGTTTTTACGGCCTTTGTGTTCTTTACATTTGTGTCTTGAATATACATCTGTATGCACCTGCTCAAAGCAATTCACACACATCTGTTCATCATACACTTAGCTTTTGAAACTGCTCAAAACTTGAAAAAGTTTTGAGATTTACATTCAACCCCCTTCTGTAAATCTCATTGTTAGTTCCTTGGGAATAACAATTACGCATAAGAATTAAGCAAGACAGGCATGATATGGAATAAATAGAATTAACAAATAAATTACTAATTCTATCTAGTCCAATCTTGTTGATGTATCTCATCTAGCTATCTCAATCCAATTATAAACTAATACATCTAACAAACAATTCAGTTCAAATGAATAAATCATAATGTAATAGGATACAGAGAGTAAGCATGAACAAATGTCTTATATGCTGGAAAACATATATCTCAATAAAGCAATGAATCATGATCAACAAATATTCAAACACATATTTAAGATCATCTAAAGTAACATGCACAAGTTAAACATCAATCCTAGTTACCAGAAAAATATTTTAGTGAACTAGTTCAGCATTATCTATGTGTCATGTTATCATGCTTGTGCGAATGTTAAACATTTAAACACTAAGATGTTATCATGCATTGAATATTGAGAGCAAAATATTGTAGTGGTTCAAGAAATTGAAACCCGAGATATGTGAGTTGGACCATCTTCAGAGATTGCTATGAAAGCAAGATATTCATGATTCTTGTAATCTGATCCATCCCAACTCTTTCCCAATACACTATAAGTTTTGACTGGCTATTTCCCTAAGACAACATTCCACCTTTTTCTTAACTCTTCAACTGAATCCCTACTAATCCTTGTTTTTCAAGCTTTTTGTTCTGTTGTAACAAAACCCCTGATAGTTACTTGACACATATATCTTGTCAAAACTGTAGCTATCAAATCTTGTTTATGTCCCAATCTCAGTCTTGCAATCACCCCTTGAACTGAATCTGTAAAAATCTCTGCTTCGAAATAGATAGGCTTGATCTTTGGATATAGCATAAGTACTCCTTATGAATCTGATTCGACTAAACTTCCTTGACATGTGAAACACTGCCCTGGCGTCCAGTCCCTTAAGTACTTCTACCTGAGCTTCCTCTGTATCAACTATCAGTAACTCTTACATTCATTTCCCGCATCTGAAAATCCAGTGGTATCCTATGGAGTAAGCCTTTGAGGATGCTCCACAATTTTCGTTTGTAGGTCTTGAAATTATTTTCATTGGAATATTTCTTCAAAAGATTAAAATTGTTTTTAAAAGCTCGGAGGAATTTTGATTCTACCAATAATTGAGTACCCTTATTTTTAATATTTAAGAAAAAATTAAATTTCCAAAATTTTTAATTTTCTTAAAAAACAAATTAATCAAAAATAAATATTTACGTAAAATCTAATTTTCAAAAATTTCGAATTTTCTTAATAATTAAATAAAACGTAAATGTTTATCTAAGAAAAAATTGTTTGAAACCTTTTGCCACTAGTCGCGCCTTATAGGTCTATACTTTACCATCCATGTCGGTTTTCTTCTTGAAAATCCACTTGCACCCTATAGGTTTTATGTTAGGTCCCGAATTATCGTAAAGGGGGGGGGGGTTTAATACGATAATCACTACACTAAAAAATTCTTTCGAATCTTTTGCGGATATAAAATTTAGTGCTCGGTTAATGGTTTCGTGTTCTTGAAGTGAATAGTGTTTAGAACAATAAAACGAGGAATACAAGATATTCGAGGAATTATATATTCGTATATAAGTTCTCGAGGGGTGTTGATACACTCCGGTAAATAAATTAACCGGCTACAATCTAAGAACAACAAAGTTCCTAGCTTCTACAAAGATTTACAAATCAAATCCTATACAATGATCTAGCTTTTGTTTGTACTAGGATTTAATTACCGGGTAACGTATATAATGCCCCTAGGAATATACAAGAGTTAAACCGGGCATTATAACGTTACTCCGGTGAGAAGTTAAACGGATAAACAAAAAGCTTGAGCTTCTCTGTAATTTCTTTGTTGCAATCTTTAGCTCTTTTGGGAGAGAAGAAGATGAACAGAACAATACAATTGTTGAATCCTTCTGTTGTTGTATAGACTTTTTATCAATAATGTGTGGCTGAGGAGAGAGCTGAGATCAGGAATATTCTTTTGCAACCTGCAACTAGTATTTGCAACCTGTGACTCAGGAGGTGGAGTTAACCTGCGACTAATAACACACCAACTACCCTGCGACTAACTAGTTTGGTTGCCTGGTTTATTTACCTTATTAACAAACAACCTGCGACCTTAAATGGTTGCAAGGTTTGTTTTGTTACTTTTGTTTTCCTTTTTTTTCTTTTTTTTGTTTATTCTTTTTCTTTTCTTTTTGTATTTTCTTTTTCTCTTTTTTTTTCTTTTTCTTTTTATTTAAGTTTAAATTGTAACTAAATTAATTTATAAAATAAACTTAAATATAACTTATATAAATAAACTAATTTAGATTTATAAAATAAACTTATTTAAAGTTTATAAAATAAATAATTTTAAGTTTATTAAATAAATTATATTAAAGTCCATTAAATAAATTTATTTAATTTAACAATTAAACTTTAAGTTTCGCCAATCCCTCGAGCCGCTTAGATGTATACCCCGCGCACCTCTTCTCGTACTTTAACAGATCAACGTTCAATCCAAGAACGTTCCTCAACTTAACAATTCTTCTGAAAATAATACCCAGATTCCTTTCATGAGCTGTTGACGCCTAGTGCAACTGGTCTGGTTCACAGACGACTAACCCCGATTCAGGTCTTCGTATTATAGCCTTGATTACATTGTTAAGCCTGCAATAACTTTATCGCTTCAAACACTGACTGTCAATAAACTAATGTACTTTCACTGGGATCCTTTCTGGTACTTTAGACAACATCCTCATTACTACAACAATCTTGAATACTTCTTCAATGTTCTTCACCGACGCTTTGAACATATAAATGAACTCATGTCAGTGAGTATAACTTCAAGACTGCAGCTGTCTTCTTTAACCTATGTCTATACCATGTCTTCAATTCTTCAGATTCCTATGCTTCGAACACTGTCTATCTTCAATCAATGCCAATACACTGAAATCTTCTGGTAGCACTTATACACTGAATCTTTATCATTTCTGAAACCCTGAAAGTCTTTAATATTTATTCTTCACCGAGGCATGAACATATTAATGAGCTTCTTTCAGTGACCTGTAGACATACTTCAATCTTTCTTCTAATCTTTTGATTCTTTGTATTTTCCTTGTCTTCATTTCTTCCTGATTTCTTGTGTAGTCATAGTATTATTAACCTGTCATGTTCTAGTATTGTTCTCGTGTTGAGTTATCACATAACTATTCATATAGCTACGTAGTCTCACCAACATTCTACCCCTTCAGGTGAATAAACTAAAGTCAATATTTTATTTTGATACTGCAGAAAGTAAATTACTGAAATATAAATGCAGTAATAAAGAAATTAAACAATGCAAAACACCAAGAGTTTTCACTTGGTTCGGCTCCTACACCTAGTCTATGGCCTACATCCAAGTCCCCATGCCAACTAGCATAGAGAATGTATTATATCAACTTTAATAAAAGAACTTACAGTCTTTTCCTTGATTACAAATATAGCACCTGAAAGAAACCCTTTCCCAAGCTACCTTGCTACCTAGCCCACTGCTATTCCTTAGCCTTCTAGCTACCTTGCTATACTTTGAAATCAAGCTTGCCACAACCCGGCACAAAGTTGATATGAATACACAAGTACAAGAATAAACAAATTGATTACAACTCAAACTAGGTTTCTTGTTTTTCTGGATATGAATATCTCGGGTATGAAACAAGAAATTGATTTCAGATGATGAAAGATTCTCGTGAAAGTGTTAGCTACAAATCTGAAATGAAAAGTTGTATTTATAAGCAAAGTTCTAACAGATTTATTTTCAAACATAAGATAAGATTGGAAGCTGCATCTCGAATTTCATGGCCTCCATCCATCTCTCAGAGTCTGGACTATTTATAACATATTGGTAGGTGAGAGGCTCATCATTATCTGTAACCATCACATCCCCATCTTGAGTCAAGAGAAATTCATAATTTCTCTCGAGCTCAAGGTGAATCCTACTAGATCTACAAACAACCTATGTTTCCTAAACATGATTACTTACAATATTTTGATGTACATCCTGATATTGTTCCAACTCTAGTTCAGTATTATCATGTGGTTCTCAATCTTCATCGATATTTATTGTCCTCCCACTGGTTTTCTTAGAAAGTATTTATTTCTTAGAAAGTATTTATTTCTTGAAAGGATTATAAAACCTATACCCTTTAGTCTCACTTGGGTTCCCACAAAATAGCATATATCTAATTTTTGTCCAAGTTTGTCAGGGACTAAATGTTTCACAAAAGCTTCACATTTCCAAATATTCATAAATGACATGCTATGACGTTTCTCAATCCATATAGAGTATTTTGAATTATTTTTGTCGAAACTCGCTTAAGTGTAAAGCATAATGTAAAGTAATATGTAATCAAGGAATTATAACTGAACATGAAACTGAAACTGATAGATAATATTAAAATGTGAAGCACATGAACCCTGAAGAAGAAGTTTGGATAAATACAAAGAATCAAAAGATGGAATTAATGTTCTAAGTCCGTAACCAGGTCAAGGGAAGAAGTTCATTAATATGTTCAAGCCTCCATGAAGAATAAGATGTCAAAGGACTTCCAGTATCAGTGAAATGATTTGAAGTATTAAAGATTAGGGGTTCAGTGATTGAAGTAATGAATAATCAACCAAGATGTATCAGTTCAGAATTGTCAAAGAAATTAAATTAAATTAATTCATGTTAGTTGTTTGTGAACCAGACCAGTGCACCAAGTATCAACATATCAAAAAGGAATTAATTCAATTATAAAAGAAACATTGTTTATACAATTATTGGACGACATGAATTTTTGTAAAGCAAGATACCTTACTAAGGACTCCTAGGTCGCATGTAACTTCACAAGGAGATAAGGACGTCGCAACTAAGCAAATATTCCAAGGCAAGAAACCTTACTAGGCTTCCTCGGTCGCAAGTAACCTCCCCCTAGTTGATAGTCGCAAGTAACATAGCCTGGAGGGTTACTTGGTCGCAACTAACTTCCTATAAGGGCAATAGGGTCGCAAGTAAGCCTCCTAGAGAAGATCAAGTCGCCAGTAAGAAAGGAATTATCTAAGGCAATGCTTTTACCCGTGATTGCAAGTAAGGGATGTTATACAAGGAATATTTGTGTTCCTTGTAGTCGCCAATAAAGAGGCAGTGCAAGACAAGTACAGTCCCCTGTGGTCGCAAGTAACAAAATCAATTGCAAAGGATTTCCTCCTCTAGTCGCCAGTAAGTAACTTGGCCATTTCATTGAATGCAGAAACAAATAATTTGGTGTCTGGACAATAATGTGCTACATGTCCAAAGTATTTGTGAAGTTTACAAAGCAGCAAAATGAATGTAATTTCATTTGGTTATCTTCCTCAGCAACAGAAGTGTTTTCTACGAGAGCTCTATTAAAGACTTCATTTATTAAGCTTGTAAACACAAATTTGTGATGTCGAATTTATTGTAGCTAATCATTTGTTTGATTAGATTGTAGCAACCTCAAGGCTTATATTAATAAAATGATATATTTGTCGAATTATTTTTTGTCTATTTTAATTATGTATATATAACGAAGAACTTGAAACGGATCAAAAAAGATTGTAAGTATCATATTCAACCCCCTTTTTACGATACTTTGGGACTAACAATTGGTATCAGAGCTTGTTGATTGACATACAAATCAAGATCCGAAGAAAGAAACAAATTCTTGAAAAAAAATTTGAAATTTTTTAATTTTCAAAAATTCTCATTTTTTGAAAATTTTGAATTTTAAATAATTTTAATTCCGCCAAGATGATGAACAACCAAAGAATTGGAAGTATCAATGTTCCCCCATTCAACAGAAAAAATTACAACCTTTAGAAGAAAAAGATGATGTTGTTTATGAAAGCCTCGAATCCATTATATATTGGGATATTACTGAATGGCCCTTATATTCCGATGGAAGTAGTTGTTGAATCCACTACTGCAACTAGCATAAGAATTCCTTCCTCATCCACTCCCAGGGATCCTTCTAAATATACGGAGACTGACAAGGAGTTGATAAATCTGGACACAAGCCTTCAACTCATAATAGTGGAATCGACTGATAATGAAATGAGTCATCAACTTCTGGGAAGTAGTAGTGCAAAAGATATATGGGAAACCATTGAATTGTTGATGGAAGGTATAAAAGAAGTCAAAGAAAACATGATGGATATTCAGACGACTCAGTATGAAGCGTTTAAACTTCAACCCGGAGAAACACTGTCTTCACTCTTTGAGAGATATACAAGACTGTTATGCGAACTAAAGCTGTAAGGGAAAGTTTATCTGATACGAGAGTCTGGCAGAAAGTTTATGCTGACTCTGTCAGTTCACTTAGAACAAAAGAACACATCAATCAGGGAAAGATATGATTTTATTACCATGTCCTTGGATGTGATTTATGGAAAGCTAAGAACCCATGATTTGGAACAAGAGCAGAGAGCTATTATCCATGGCCCTGGTTTTGTTGACAGTAAGAGTACGATACTTGCAAAAACCACTGCACTTGTCATTCGTGAACCTGAAACTTAAGAAGTCAAGGTTGCACCCTCCTCAACAATCAAGGAAATTATTGTAGCTGAAATTGCTCATGGTGAGCCAGAGAATGAAAATGAGTCTTACACTCAGGAAGAACTTGAATAGTTGGAGGACAAATATATGGCATACATGGCTGCAAAATTTAGTCATGTTAGATTCAGAAGAAAATCCAACTACAAACCAAGGGGTTCACCTGGGAGATTTCAGAAGGGAAGCTACCCATCAGGGTCAAGCTCCAGAGGAGGCTACAAGTCAAGCTGGGTAGACAAGAGCAAAAGAAGATATTACAACTGCATTGAGTTGGGGCACTTTGAATCTGATTACAGAAAGCCCAAGGCAGCAAAACGAAAAGATTCATATGAAAAGAAGGAAACTTATGAAGATCTGAAGAGGCAGAATGAGAAGCTGAAACAGAAGCTGAATGCTTGTGTGGTTAAGGAAAAGGGGAGAGCGTACATTGCTGAAGGAAAAAGCTGGGATGATACTAATTCGGATGAAGAGAAAGAGTATGTGAATCTAGCTTTTATGGAAGACTCTGCAGAAGAATCACCACAATCATCTCAGGTTCCAGAACTTACCACTATTGATATGTCTGTATCTGAATACAAATCTATTGTGCATGAACTTACTTTAGAATTGTATAATGTTCATACAAGCATGCTTTTATATAAACTTGAAAATGATAAGCTAGTTCTTAGAGCTGAGAGTTTGACCTCTAGAAATGAAGAACTAGAATTGCTTGTAGTTGGCTTAGAAGACCTTAAGCAAAAGAATGAATACTTAGAGAATAAAGTTAAGTGCAACGCAGACATAGAAGGCATTCTTAGAACCCAAATTGTTGATTTGGAAAAAAAGTTACAGCCATTTAAGAATGCAGCTTTGACTCAAAAGGAGATAAGAGATAGTCAAAGATTTAAATCTAAGACTTCAACAGGACTTGATTATTCTAAGCTAAATGGTAAGAAAGATAGTGGTGCATTATAGATAAACATGTTTGTCTCAGAAAAGGTACCATATGTTACTAAGGATGTTGTATCTCCGTTGTTCACTGAGTCTGTTTCAGAACCTTTGGATGAAGTGAGTTTGCTAATCAATGAGGAATTGATTTCTGAGGACAGAGAGAAAGAGAAGGTAGAGGAATCCCCTAAGACTCCTAAGGCTCCAGTTAGTAAGGCTAAACCCAAAGTTGACCTAGGTAATAAGGTGGATAAGAAAGGACCTGACACACTTAAGAAACCAGACTCAATAGATGACCCTAAGACTGGTGAGAGTGTTAAGGTTAAGGCTAAAAAGAATAGGAATGGAAAGGTAGGTGTAAATAAGAAATCTGATTTTGCATCTTCCTCATCTGCCTCTAGAAAGTTATGTAATAATTGCAATTCTGTTGCACACCTTACACATGCATGAACAAAAGCTAAAGTAGAATCTGTTACATCTTCTAGTGTGCATGCCATGCCTGACATGCCTAATTTTTATGAGCCTTGTGGCATAGTTGGTTGTATGCCCTGTGCATTTGTTACCATATTTGAGTATTTTAAAGCTTTTCATGCAACTGCTAGCACTTGCACTGACACTAAGACAAGCATGAGTAATGAGCACACAAAGGCAAAGATTGTAGTAGCTCATGTCTCTAAGTCTGACAACTCTGTTGAGACTAGCACTGAGAAGGAGTCATTCAAGGTGAAATCTAAGCATGTTAAGGTTTCATTTGTTGATCATGTTTCTACCCCTAAACCTTTAGGACCCAAGAAAACTTGGGGATGAAAGTCTTCTTAATCAATCTGTGTTTGCAGGGTAAGGTTCGAAAGGAAAAGATCATGTGGATTCTGGACAGTGGGTGTTCTAGGCACATGACAGGAGAAAAGTCCCTGCTCATAGGTGTGGTTGAGAAAGCTGACCCTATAGTTACCTTTGGAGATGACAACAAATAATTTACTAAGGGATATGGAAATTTGGAATTAGGAATATTATCATTGAAAACATCTCTCTTGTGGAAGGATTAAAGCATAATCTTCTGAGTGTCAGTCAGTTTTGTGACAAATAATACAATGTTGACTTCAGACCAGAAATGTGTTTGATCACTTACAGGAAAGATGAGAAGCTTGCCTTATAGGAAGTAAGAAAAGGTAATTTGTTCATATCTGATTTGAAGTCTACCTGTGATAGAGTAATGTGGTGTTTCTACAGCAAAGCTTCATCAAAACAAAGTTTGCTATGGCACAAGAATCTCTCGCACTTGAACTTGAAGACAATGAACTCTTTGGTTAAGAGGGAATTGGTGAGAGGACTACCACAGATGGAATTCTGTCAAGAAGGACTCTGTGAAGCATGTGAAAAGGGGAAGTCAAAGTAAGCATCACACATAAGAAAGTAAATGATGAGCATAACTGAACCTCTTCAGTTAATTCACATGGATTTATTTGGTCCAGTGAATGTGTTGTCACTATCAAGGAAAAGATATGCTTTGGTGATAGTCGATGATTACTCCAAGTACACATGGGTGTTGTTCTTACAATCAAAGGATGAAGCACTACGGATGATAGTTGATCATATAAAGAAGACTGAGATGGAAGCGAAACTACCTATCAGAAAGATCAGATCAGAAAATGGAATAGAGTTCAAGAATGCATTTCTAATTGAATTATGTACAGATAAAGGTGTTTCGAGACAGTACTCAGCCCCAAGAACTCCACAATAAAATGGAGTAGCAGAAAGGAAGAATCAAACCTTGATTGAAGCAGCAAGGGCTATGCTAAGTGAATCAATACTTCCTACCTACTTCTGGGCTGAAGATGTCAACATATCGTGTTATACTTAAAATTTTACCCTGATTAATAAAGATCATGACAAGACTCCTTATGAGATTATGGCTGACAAGAAACCAACACTGAAATACTTTCATGTGTTTGGGGCTAAATGCTTTGTGCTAAAGGAAGGAAATGAGCATCTGGGAAAGTTTGATGCTAAGGCAGAAGAAGGAATATTTCTTGGCTACTCTCTGGAATCTAATGCTTACAGGGTTTATGTAATTACTGATCAGAAGGTGGTTGAAAGCCATAATGTAACGTTAGACGACACCAAGTTAGCAAGCCTGCAAAGAGAAAAGGATTCTGAATCTCTGGAATTTGAAAATCTTTCAGATGATCCTTTGGATGAAGAAGAACCTGAGATTGCTCGTGCTATATCTACTGTACATAGCAATGTTGATCCTGAATCAAGTGGTGGTAATGGTGAAAATGGCGATTATGATAATCATATAGGAAACCCTTCAAGAACTACTACTCAAAGATCAGAATCATCAAGTCATGGTGGCGGCAACTCAAAGGGAGCAGGAAGAGGATCTACAGTTCACACTCAATATCATGCTGAACAAGGGGAAACATCAAGATCATATTTGCCTTGACAAAGAGTTTGGAACAAAGACCATCCCTTTGAACTGATCATTGGTGATCCTGACACAGGAGTGAGAACTAGACATGCCACACAAAATGAATGTCACTTTTCAGGGTTTCTCTCAGAAATGGAACCTAAGAAAGTGGATGGGGCACTTGAAGATCCATATTGGGTTATTTCTATGCAAGAAGAACTCAATCAGTTTGAGGGGCAGAAGGTATGGAAGCTGGTACGTCGACCAAAAGACAAGTCAGTAATTGGCACCATGTCGGTATTCAGATACAAATTAGATGAAGATGGCATTGTAATGAGAAACAAGGCCATACTGATAGCTAAAGTTTACTCTCAAAAAAAGTGTATATATTATGATGAAACCTATGCACCAGTAGCCAGGCTTGAGGCAATCAGGATGTTTCTAGCATTCGCAGCACATTCAGAATTCAAAGTTTATCAAATGGATGTGAAGAGTGCATTCATGAATGGGGAGATAGAAGAAGAAGTGTATGTGGAACAACCTCTAGGTTTTGAATATCCAAATTTGGCAGACTTTGTATACTTTCTATTCAAAGCCCTCAATGGACTCAAGCAAGCTCCAAGGACATGGTATGACACTCTCTCTCAATTTCTACTTGAAAATGGTTTTACTAGAGGTGTTGTAGATAAAACTCCGTTTCATAAAATGTATAAATCTGATATGATATTAGTTCAAGTATATATTGACGACATTATATTTGGCTATACTAATGATGATCTTTGCAAGAGATTTTCCAAGCTAATGTAGCGTAAGTATGAAATGAGCATGATTGGAGAGTTGAACTACATTCTTGGATTACAAGTGAGTCAAAGGAAAAATAGTATATTCATTTGTCAATCCAAGTACATCAGAGAACTTCTCAAGAAGTACAATCTGGAAGATTCAACTCCGGCAAAAACTCCAATGCTAACAACCTCTAAGCTTGATCAGGACAAAACTGGTAAGAAAGTTGACATCACAAGCTACAGAGGTATGATAGGCTCATTACTATATCTTATAACAAGTAGGCCAGATATTATATTTGCAACATGCTTATGTGCTAGATTTTAAGATAATGCTAAAGAGTCTCATATTATAGCTATTCAAAGGATTTATAGGTATCTTAAGGGGACTCCAAATCTTGGTATTTGGTACCCTAAAGGTACAGGTTTTAACCTAGTTGGCTATACAGATTCAGATTTTGCAGGTTGTAAGATTGATCGGAAAAGTACTTCAGGAAGCTATCAGTTTCTTGGAAGAAGGTTGGTATTCTGGCATAGCAAGAAGCAGCATTCAGTATCCACATCAACTGTTGAGGCTGAATACATAGCTACGGGAAGTTGTTGTGCTCAAATCTTTTGGATGAGGAATCAACTCCGGGATTATGGTCTGTTGATGTCAAAGATTCCAATATTTTGCGATAATACTAGTGCCATAGCAATCACCAACAACCCAGTTCAGCACTCAAGAATAAAGCATATTGATATCAGGTATCACTTTATCAGAGAGCATGTCACAAATGGCACTGTGGAATTATATTTTGTACCCACAAAGGATGAAATTGCAGACATCTTCACAAAACCACTTGATGAAAACACTTTCTTTAAGTTGGTTAGTGAAATTGGGATGTTAAATCTTTTTAATTAATAAATTAGAAGTCAGGAACTGCAATTTGCCTTGGATAAATTCACTTGTTATTTAATTTCAATATTTTAAGTACATATGAATTTATTTGCCATTATTTATTTCTCATATTAACAAATATTTGTGTTCTTATATCTAAGTGATATATATTTAGTATCTAATTGATCTAATTGATATCTAATTGAGATTTTATCAATTCAATGATAAAAGTATCAATTTTAATTAATCAAAGTTGTGATTTATTAATTCCAGTGGACTTTAAATTATTTAATATTTAAAGGGGTTCATCAAAATTAATCTGTAGATAGCAACATAATATATTTTAAGAAAATATAATATTATTAAGTTAATGATAATAATTTTATAATTATGAATAAAATTGTGAATTATCAGTTTAATGAATTTTAAATAATTTCATATTTAAAAGAATTCAAAATTTGGTATAATAGCAGTACATTATTTATTTTGGATTTATTAATCTATTTCTTTTCTGAAAAAGGATTAATAAATTATTTAAATAAAACAATTATTGTGGAACAATTCAAAATTTTTATAAGTACAAGAATTTGACCTTGGGGTCGCAAGTTAGATTTTTTATTCAAGAATCTTACTTGCGACTAGATGCCACTTCAAGTACTTCGAATTTTTTTGTTGTGTTCAACAGGGTAGACTCCAAGGCGCAAGTAAACTGCTTGCCCCACAAGTCGCAAGTTAGAAGACGGTTTTTTTCTTAACTTCTTACTTGCGACTTGAGTTTCCCCTGTGGTCGCAAGTAAAGGACGGGTATAGTTACTTGCGACCCATAATCCCCCTGTGGTCACAAGTATAGGAATTGTATGTTGTTTGTTTATTTTATGGGTGTATATAATCATTCTAATTTCCTTTCAATGTTCATTATATACACACACTTACATACAGTCGCAAGAAAGCGATAAAGAGAGTAAAAAATTCAAATTTTCTAAGTAATCAAATCTCTACCAAAACTCTGCCAAAATCTATATATTTTATAGATTATTGAAGCCCATAATAAGGACTACGTTTTCATAGTAAAATCTCTGAATTTCGCCGGTTATTTTTAGAGATCCAATCCGTGATATTCTTGGACTTTAGGATTCGTTTGGTTAAGTTTTAATTGCTTATTTTGCTCTCTAAGGTCTTTATTGCAAATTTGTTCCGCATAAATTTGTGTCTGTCGCATTTAGTTTCGAGTTGTAATTTAAGTGCTCGATTAATTTGTTTTACGATCAAAATTTTATTCTCATTTTTTAATTAAAATGGCGGATAATATTAAGATACTAAAAACAAATTATGTCTCGGTTATAAAACGTGATCCAGTTAAAATAGGTTATTTTGAAAAATGGATTTGTATTTTAAACGAGCACTTGATTGTGCCCTATGCTTTAGTTACTAATGTCCAATTGAATGTTGCGCTCCTCAGATACATATACAGTACAGCTGAAGACACATCAAATGATAAGAAGCTGAAGATACATCATGTTAAAAGGAGGTAGATGTGTTATAATACCCAAAGACACGCCCTTGGAGTTGCTCATAAGCTGTTACATGCCTTAAAGTAATTTTATCTCATTTTAACAGTAATACAGGAGCGCGCTGATACTATGAACGCGCCCGTGGTCCTTGCAATGAAAAAATGCATGATGGAACTTACAACTACTTAGAAAAATTCTCTATTTAAAATCTTTATTAAATGGGAAAACACGCCCTAGAGTCATAGAGCTCCCTCGTGATACACTAATCCATTCGAATCTTAAAAACATTCATGTCAAACATGGCAAAGGTATATAAACATGGCCACATGCGAGAATGAGGACACGTCCTAAAGAGAATGATGTAAAACATGGTAAAAACATGTAAAAAAATGTTACATAACAGGGTGAGAATGTATTCTATGCTATGATGTGTCCTCATTTGATGTAAGATCAACAATACATGAACATAGGTAAAGGGAATAATAGGGGTTATCTTGTGCATATTGAATAAAAGAAGACGTGCCTTAAGCTGAAGACGCACCCTACCCTATAATATGCCTTGTAAAATCACAACAACTATATGACATGCACCAATTCAAGAATAGGATAAAAACAAAATAGATATGGAAAATGAAACCCATATATAAAGTAATCCAAGGCACAAGACCTTGAAGAAGTTGTCATCCAAAACATTAAAAATAGTTTACTACTTTGCAAGGCTTGGAGGGACCTGCACCCATAATTGTCCAAAATATAAAAGTCAGAGATGTAGATGCGTCCTAAGATGGGGGCGCGTCCTGGCTTTTGCCTTGATTTCCATCCTGGTTGCTATATTTGGGTGGAGATAAATCATGATGAGTTTGAAATGGTGAAGTAGGTGGAGACGCACCATCTTCCTCTTCATCTTCCTCCAAGCCTAGAGAAATTCTCTTATCGTTAATGGAATCTGCAGCTGTCACCCTAAAATCACTAACCCATTTCTAGTTTTTTAATCAAACTTTGAAAATGTATACTCTGGATCATTTGCAATGAATCCGGAGCACCATTCTTCAAAGCCAGCAGTGAAAATGGCTTGCCTCACTAGCTTTTTTTCAAACTCCCAGCCATGAACTCTATCATCACTGAGAACATCTAGCTCCATCTGCATTGAAGAGTTGAGAGAGAGAGAACTTGGTCCACAGATTTTTCCATAGTAGCAATCTGACCCTAAAGACGCTCTTTCTTCATTTGCAAGCTAAGGATCTCATCATCTTTTTTTTTGGTGAGAATTATGATATGATTTTCAAGAGACTTCACTTTATCCATAGCTTTGCTTTTCTCACTATCAGCACTAGCAAGACGCGTCCTGAGTTTGGCAACCATATTGGCATTCTGTTTCGTGTGAAAATAAAGTTTAGTTGCAGCCCTCATCATAGCTTTTATGTTTGATCCTCAGTTCTGAAACTCCAACCTTTCACCTCCTCTTCAGTGAAATAGCCAGTTAAGGACGCGCCTAGATGCCTGTGAATTAATGAATCTGTTAGGAATATGTAGTAGATTAGATAATAACTCACCTAAACACTCTAAATAGTTAAGTTAAATATTTTTATAGCTTTCAATGGATGATCACATCATTTATCCGTTGAAAGAGTAGCTTACTTGAATAAGTTTGTAACGCATTCTGTATACTAGATTAGCTGGGGGATTTGGGAGTTTTAGTTATTTCTAAGTCATGTTGACTGCTAGCAAGATATACAAATAGGTGGGCTAATTATACAAAGAAGATGCCTTGTAATTTTGTATAAGTGAAACATTATCAACAGCTGTGAAAACAACTTCAATTGCTATTCTACAAAGCTTCAACGGATGTGTTAGTCAAGTTTCAACGGATGAGCTAATCAAGATTCAACGGATGAGTCAAGTCAAGTTTCAACTAATAACAGATGAAGCTTCAACGGATGCAAGCCTCAATGGATAATCAATTCAAATAGCAGTTGAAAGTGACTTGACAGTCACATGGGTTGATTGTATACAAAAGAAATGTGGCAGCCTGGAATCAGGATTTAGAAGAAATTGAAGCATTTCCATTTCCATGCAAAACAGGGACATTCAAAGATGTTGTATCTTACTGGATTGCATTGGATAGAAAAATGAAGAAACATGTGATTGGGCCAAGCTTATAGGTTTTATGTTTTGTCTTGTTTTCACATGTATCTTGGTGATATATAAACTAATGGTAGCAAGTGTTAAATGAAAAAATTTATTTTTGATTTAGAACAATAGAGCAAGGCAAACGGTATTCTTAGTCTCTGGAGTTTTAAGTTGTAAACACTTTTAAGAAGTTGTGTGTTATTTGCATCATAGAGATTTCTTCACATTTATATATATCTCTGGTGGAAATATCAATCCACCAAAAAGTTTTTAAACACTTGTTTATTTACTTTGTTATTTGAATACTATCTTTATTGATCCACACACAAGCATATTCAAACACTAATATATATTTAGTAAGAAGTTTTTCAAAATTTCAAAAGTTACCATAATTCTATTCAACCCCCCCCCCTTCTGTAATTTTGCTGATAGATTGTTAGGGGATAAAAATTGGTATCAGAGCAAGCTCTTGACATACAAAGAATTTAAAGATCAAGTAATCTAACAACATGAGTAGAAAGGATGTTGGAGTGAAGATCCCAATGTTGGACAAAGACAACTATCATCACTGGAAAGTGAAGATGCACCTTCATCTACTCTCTCAAGATGAAAGATATGTTGATTGCATAGAGAAAGGACCTCATGTTCCTCGTAAGGCTGCAACAAATATTGAAGGAGCTATTGGAAATGAGCAACAGTCCCAAAGTCAAGGTCAGAATGGACAGATGAAGACATTGAGAAAGTTCATAAAGGCAAAAAGGCCATGAATATTCTATTCAATGGTCTTGATGGAGATATGTTTGACAATGTCATTAACTGTAATACTGCTAAGGAAATTTTGGATCAAATCCAAGTGCTATGTGAGGGAACTGAGCAAGTCAGAGAAAATAAGATGCAACTCATGATACAGCAATATAAACACTTCCACTTTGAGTAAGGTGAATCTTTGAATGATACTTTTAGTAAATTTAAAATAAATGGTTTAAAGTTATATGGAAGGATCTATCAAACTAAAGATTCTAATCTGAAATTCCTGAGATCTCTACCAAAAGAGTGGAAGCCAATGACAGTCTCTCTTAGAAATTCTCAAGAGTATAAAGACTTTACTCTAGAGAGACTGTATGGTATCTTAAAAACTTATGAGCTTGAAATGAAGCAGGATGAGCAGTTAGAGAAAGGTAGAAAGAAGGGTGGATTTGTTGCATTAGTAGCTGACAAGAAAGAGGAAAAGAGTTGAAGGTTGAAGCTGTTGAATCTACACCAAACACAAGTGTTTGTGAAGGCAAGGGAAAAAGGTCAGTAGCTGAAGATGAGTACTACACAAGCCATGATGAAATGGATGATATTGATGAGTATTTGGATTTTCTGTCAAAGAGATTTGCCAACCTAAAATTCAAGAGAAACTTTGGAGCTGCAAAATCCAACAGGAACATGGTTGATAAAGCTAAATTCAAATGTTTCAAATGTGGGGTAAATGGTCACTTTGCCAATGAATGTAAAAAACCCAGTTCATAAAAGAGAAAGTTTGAGCCTGTAGATTATAAGAAGAAATACTTTGAATTGCTCAAACAAAGGAAAAGGCTTTCATCACTCAACAAAATGTCTGGGCAGCTGATGGTGAGGATGCAGATGAAGACATGAATTATGTCAACCTAGCCCTAATGGACAAGTCAGATGAGACAGAAGTCATTTCATCAAGCAATCAGGTAATCGCTACAATTCTAGCATACCTTTCTAAAGATGAATGCAATGATGCTATAAATGATATGTCTACTGAATTGTATCATTTGCGTGTCACTCTAAAATCACTCACTAAAAAAAGTAATAGAATTAAAGAGAACAATGTGTTTTTGAGTGATAGAAATGATGTGTTAGAAACTCAATTCATTGAGTTTAAGAAATTGAAAATAGAGTGTAAGATTTCCATGGATGAACGAACTGAATCTTTGAAGAAAGAAGAGATTTTGAGAAAGCGGCTTGAACGTGCGTAAGAAGTGATCAAGTTCTGGAAATTATCAAGAGATGTGAGTGCCTAAATTGCCAAAGTTCAAGGAAATGAGTCTTTCTATGAAGAAGCCTGGAAAAAGAACAAGAAGAAACTGGATCAAGAGTTGGTTGATGGTCGTTCAATGGATGTTGAATCAATGGATGATAAAGCTTATCTGTTGAAAGACAAAACTCATTCGTTGAAAGTTGATTCCCATCCGTTGAATGAGAAAAAGACCACTAACAAAGGGAAATTAGCTAAGCTCAATGAGAAGTATGGTTCAGTAACAAAGCACTTTGTTCAAGGGGAATCAAGCAAAGCCAAAGATGCAAGCAGAGTGAATATGGGGCATCTGTCAATGAAGCAGTTAAATGACAGGTTGGAGAAAATTGAGGTCAAGGCAGATTCTAAAAGGAAAAACAATAGGAATGAGAAAGTAGGAATTAATAAATACAATAACTACACACCTGATAAGTATGCACCTAGAAAGACATGTGTTAAATGTGGTAGTGTTAATCATTTATCTATTAATTGCAAGTCCGTGACACATGCACCCATGTCTGCACCTTCTTCTTTTTCTAACATGCCCATATCACCAATGCATGTTTTGCCTGTTATGCCTGCACATAATTTAAATGCACAGTTTGCTAATATGTCATTTGCACACAATCCTTATTATATTGTATTTAATATGCCCCAAATGCCATTTAGTATGCCTTACTGGAATAACATGTTTGCTCAATCTTAGCCATACCATGTTAATTCCAATATGCATGATAATTCTAAAATTGATCAAGGGATTTAAGTCAATCCCCTAATACTAAGGTTGATTCTCAATCACCTAAGTCTGATGGTGGAAAGCCTAAGAAACCTAAGAAAAAGGCTAATAAGGCATGAACCAGGAAACTTGGGTACCTAAATCAACTTGATTTAGTTTTGATGTGTGCAGGGACACAGAAAGAATCTTTGGGTATCTAGATAGTGGTTGCTCAAGGCACATGACTGGAGATTCTACCCTGCTCACTGAGTTCAACGAAAGAGTTGTCTCAAGCATTACCTTTAGAGATGTAAGCAAAGGATATACTATAGGATATGGCTTGATTTCAAAAGAAAATGTAATCATTGAAGAAGTTGTCTTAGTTGATGGACTCAAACACAATCTTTTGAGTTTCAGTCAACTATGTGATAAAGGCAACTCTGTTACTTTTACAACTAAAGCCTATGTTGTTACAAATAAGAAAAATAACAAAGTGGTTCTCACTGGAGTGAGAAAAGGAAATGTGTATCTAGCTGACTTCAACTCATCTAACGCAGATTCTATTACTTGTCTTTTCAACAAAGCAAGTCAAGATGAAAGTTGGCTATGGCACAAGAAGCTATCTCATTTGAACTTCAAAGCTATGAATAAATTAGTCAAGTTGAGTTCTCAAAGGATGGATTGTGTGATACTTATCAAAAAGGGAAACAAATTAAAGCATCATTCAAAAGGAAGCTTGAATCTATAATTGAAGAACCACTGCAACTATTGCACATGGACTTGTTTGGACCAGTCAATGTGTTATCAATTTCAAGGAAGAGATATTGCCTAGTGATTGTGGATGATTCTCAAAGTTCTCTTGGACATAATTTATTAAATCTAAAGATGAAGCTAGTGAAATCATTATCAATCATATAAGGCAAGTCAACAATCATCATGATCTCAAAGTTAGAAGAATTAGGAGTGACAATAGAACTGAATTCAAGAATTCTGCAATGAGGTTGTTCAGTGAAGAAAGTGGGATCATGCATGAGTTTTCAGCAGCAAGGACTCCACAACAAAATGGAGTGGTGTAAAGAAAGAATAGATCATTGATTGAAGCAGCAAGAACCATGCTAGAGGAATCAAAGTTACCAACTTATTTTTGAGCTGAAGCTGTCAATACTGCATGCTCCACTCAATATATTTCTTTTATTAATCAAGCAAAATGCATGACTCCTAATCAATTATTCAAGAATAGGAAGCCAACACTGAACTTTCTTCATGTTTTTCGATGCAAATGCTACATTCTAAGAAATCAAACTGTGCAACATGGAAAGTTTGATTCCAAAGCCAGATGAAGGTATATTTGTTGGATATGCAGTTGGAAAAGCATATACAGTCTACAATCTAAGAACCAACATTTTTATGGAATCTGTACATGTTGTGTTTGATGATAAGAAGATTGAAGGACTGCAAGATGAAGGTTTCCATGAAAGCCTCAAATTTGACAATGTTGAGATGAATTATGATGAGAGTGATCAAGAAATAATTACTAAGAAATATGCAGAAAAATCAACAACAAATGAAGCATAAAATTCGATATCTGTTGAAAGACAAAATGCTATATCCGTCGAAAGATCAAGTACGACATCCGTTGAAAGAAATGGTGCATCATCCGTTGACATGCAAACTGTATCATCAGTTGAAAGGCAAAATTTAGCATATGTTAAAACTCAGTCACACATCAAGACAACTATGAGGCCTCTTCATTTAGAGCTAATCTATGACAACAAAGAAAATGGACTTGAGATCACCCATTTTAATTAATTATTGGTGATGCATCTTCAACAGTGCAAACAAGAAAATCAACTCAAGATGAATGTCTATACAACAGCTTTCTGTCACAAGAAGAGCCAAAGAAGGTAGAAGAAGTTTTGGTGGATCCTGATTGGGTTTTAGCTATTCAAGAAGAGCTAAACCAATTTAAAAGGAATAAAGTATGGAAGCTAGTACCTAAACCTAAAGGCAAGAATTTTATTGACACCAAATGGATATTCAGAAACAAGATGGATGAGAAAGGCATAGTTATAAGGAATAAAGCTAGATTGGTTGCCAAGGGCTACTGTCAACAAGAAGGAATAGATTTTGATGAAACATTTGCTCCAGTTGCAAGACTTGAACCAATCAAAATCTTTCTAGCTTATGCAGCCCATGCCAACTTCAAAGTCTATCAAATGGATGTCAAAAGTGCATTTTTGAATGAAGATTTAGAGGAGGATTTCTATATCAGTCAACCTCCAGGTTCTGAAGACCCAAACTTTCCAGATTATGTTTACTATCTTTTGAAAGCACTTTATGGATTGAAGCAAGCACCTAGAGCCTGGTATGATACTTTGTCAAAGTTCCTTTTAGAAAATCATTTCACAAGAGGTACTATTGACAAAACTCTTTTCTTTAGAATGTTAATGGCTCTAGTATACTTGTTCAGATTTATGTAGATGATATTATATTTGGCTCTATAGATGAGAAACTTTGCAAAAAGTTTTCCAAATTGATGCAAAGTAAATATGAAATGAGCATGATGGGAGAACTAACTTACTTTCTTGGTTTACAAGTTAAGCAAGCTAGTGATGGAATATTCATTAGTCAAACTAAATATGTTGTAAATTTGATGATAACTCACCAAAACACTCTAAGTAGTTTAGTTAAATATTTTTATAACTTTCAACGGATGATCACATCATTTATCCATTGAAATAGTAGCTTACTTGAATAAGTTTGTAACACATTCTATATACTAGATTAGCTGGGGGATTTGGCAGTTTTAATTATTTCTAAGTCATGTTGACTACTAGAAAGATATAAAAAATAGGCGGGCTAATTGTACAGAGAAAATGCCTTATAATTTTGTATAAGTGAAAGAGTATCAACTGTTATGAAAATAACTTCAACTGTTGTTCTACAAAGCTTCAACGGATGTGCTAGTCAAGTTTCAATGGATGAGCTAATCAAGCTTCAACGGATGAGTCAAGTCAAGTTTTAATGGATAACAGACGAAGCTTCAACGGATGACACATGTGAAGCCTCAACGGATAATCAATTCAAGTAGCAGTTGAAAGTGACTTGACAGTGACTTGATAGTCGCATGGGTTGATTGTATAGAAAAGGAATGTGGCATCCTGGAATCAAGATTTAGAAGAAATTGAAGCATTTCCATTTTCCATGAAAAACAGGGACATTCAAAGATGTTATATCTTACTGGATTATATTGGATAGAGAAATGAAGAAACATGTGATTGGATCTAGCTGATAAATTTTATGTTTTGTCTTATTTTCACATGTATCTTGGTGATATATAAACCCAGGGTAGCAAGTGTTAAATAAAAAAAATTGATTTAGAACAATAGAGCAAGGCAAGCTGTATTGTTAGTCTCTAGAGTTCTAAGTTGTAAATACTTGTAAGCAGCTGTGTGTTATTTGCATCATAGAGATTTTTTCACATTTATATATATCTCTGGTGAAAATATCAATCCACCAGAAAGTTTTAAACACTTGTTTATTTACTTTGTGCTTTGCTACTATCTTTGTTTATTCACACACAGGCATATTCAAACACTGATATATACTTAGTAAGAAGTTTTTCAGAATTTCAAAAGTAACCAGAATTCCATTCAACCCCCCCCCCCTCTATATTCTTGTTGATAGATTGTTATGGAATAACAGAATATTCATCAGGGATGGTTTTTTGTTGCTTTGAGGGCGCACCCTCTTTGTCTGAAATGTCCACCAAAGTTGTGTCGATAATCTTGGGAGAAGGAGAAAGAGGGACAATAACAACACGGGGTCCTTTGTCTTTGGGTCATTCTTAGTACCCACATGCTTTGTTCTACCACCCTATGGCTTTTTGGCGGAACCAATAGCAAAGTCCTTAGAAATAGAAGTCATTTCTGCAATCAAACAATAGGAAAGTTCAGGATAGGACGCGCCCTCAAAGGAAGACGCGCTCAGTATATGGAAATGAAGCCTTGTTGTAAAGAATAAGTATAAGTAAAATTATACAAGATGATGCACCCTCCAAAGAAGACGTGTCCAACATATAACAAGAAGTGATACATTAAGTGTAGTTTAAACATTTAAGCGACATAGGAACGTAAAGTGATAAGACGCGTTCAAGGAAAAATATGCATCATTCATATATAAGATAAACAACAAAATCGAACATAGGTACATTTATGTAGGATAAAAAAATAGGACGCGTCCACATCTCACTTATGTTACCTTATTCCAAGTCAATCTTTCTTTCAATGTCAATTTGAACCAATTCTTCAAGGTTAAATCCCTTAGCTCTCTCATAAGTAATGGGAATGGGCTTCCCATTTATAAACTCACTGTACTTGCAAAGGGAACCCACTCGCTCAGAAAGAGCACCAACCATTTTTAGGTTGGCCTCTGTAATCATCTTTATAAGATTAAAATTTTCTCAGCAAATTTTAGAACTTTTTTAGCCTTTTTCTTCCTTTTCCCTGATAACTCTTTCTGATTCCTCTTGTCTAAAGAGATAGAATGAAAAAGACAGTAAAAGAAAAGAAAAAGAGAATCATAAGGAAGTAGAAGAGGATGTGTCTTGAATGAATGACGCGTCATGACTTTAGTTACATGGTTCTAAGTTGAAGCAAACTCGAGTACTCTTTACATCATACAGATAAAAGAGAGGTTCCTTCCAATCAATTTCATGGATGATCTTGCCCTCATTGAACCCTTTATTGTTGAGTCACTTGTTAACAAAGAAATGATACTTAGGGATGGATTTTCTGATGCTAAGGAAGAAATGAATTTATTCATGGAGGGCGTGCCCAACTTACACTCATAGTACATCATAAAAAGAGCCTATGCGAGCTTGTAAGAATTTGGAGAAAGTTAAATTGGGCAACATCATACCACTTCAATTTTTTTTAATGTTTGGGTGCAAGGGCGCGCCCACACCCAGAGAAAATAGCTTTGGACTTAACACCATCCGGGGAACTTTGAGATTTTTGACATTGAATATGTGAGGTCTCATCTTATGGAGAGGACATGCCCAGATACCCTCATTATCATAATATTTCATACTCCACCCAATTTTTGAATTAGCGGCGGTGGAGTTGAGACCAACATACGCGAGTTTTCCTTCCTTCTTCCTCTAAACATTCTTTTCTGGTTCTGGAAGATCTTTAAGTTCATTCTGGTTAAAGTCTAATTTAACATCTAAAGGTTTCGAGTGGTCAAATTCAGAATCAGACTTCTGTGGAGAATGAAGAAACTTTCCAGGAGCTCTCTTCTCAAACTCGCTATCATTATGAGGAAAAGGCGCGTCCTGGCCTGGAGACGCGTCATCCTTAACAGCCTCATCTTCATGATCCAGATGGGGCGAATGTGATAATTCAAAATTAGATTCAATCACTTGAGGTTGAGATTTATGAGATGAAGAAGGAACGATTTCATCATTCGTCCAATCTTCTATGGCAGAAATGCGAGTGGTTTGATGGCTTCTTTTATGTTTTAGCTTCTTTTTCTCCACTCTTAAAATCAAAGGAATATCATCAAAGGGATTGTGGTGGACATATTGAAACCTTTTAATTTGATTTCTTCAAAAACTTGGGCTTCAACCTCAAGAAAGGATCCAGTTATGTGATATTCAGGAAGTTGTGGAATGGAAGAGAGAAATGAAGGAGAATCGAAACCCATCAGTCCGTTAAAGACCTTAAAAGGATGAAAAAAAGAAGAGGAAGAAGCTCCTTCGGCTTCCAGCTCAAACAAAAAAATAAAATGCTAAGGATGCGTCCACGATTTAAGGAAAATGGCAAATAATAAGAAATAATGAAGGACACGTTCAAAAGAAAGACGCGCCCATATTTGTAAAAGGAGCAAAAAAATGAAAGTGCTTAAGTCAGGACGTGTCCTAGGTATCTATCGTGTGTAGTTTATGATTAAAAAGAAGTTCAACTAAAAGCTTCATACAAGTAATAGGTAAATCAACCACGGAATAAAGCAAGCAAGTAGAAAGACACATCTTGGGAGATAGACGTGTCTACATTATCTAACCTATTATGCAGGAATACCAATTGATTATCATCAATTTGGGGCATAAAACCTAAGAACATGCAGTTACATAATCCAGGAAGCAAAATATGACAGTTTAACTAGATATACACATATACATACATCCAACCATCAAGAAGAAGTAAAGAAGAAAAGAAACAACTGAACAATATTATGCACACTATAAAGGATTCAAAGCAAGAAAGTGATATATGAAGTAAGAAATGTGTACCTTTTAAGTGGGGGAATCTATTGAGTGGAAGAAATCGAGGAATAGACAGAAAACTTGCCGGATTTTTTAACTTTGGTTTTTTACTGCAACAGCGGAGACCGTTTGTGGGGAGAGGAAAGTAAAAATAGAGTTTTAACCTTATGAGGGTATATATAGGCAAAAGGAAAAGGGAGATGACGTGTATGATAGCTATAAAGTAACGGTTAAAAATGTCATGAATCCTAGAGATGCTTAAATAGGACAAGGACGCGCAATGCGTGGAGGACGCGCCCTTATATATTTGGAAGAGTGATACAAATTTTTGGATAGAATCAAGAATTAAAATTCCAACATTGTTTTCAAATTTGTATGTAATTTGGGGGGTAGTTGTTATTGCCAAAATTTGTTATTGGATCATTTCGGGTCAAGAACGAGTCAATTGGAACCAAATTGGAGCAAAAGGATGAAAGATTAGGTTTTAGGCCGCATGGCATGAGGGCTGGACGCGTCTTAGATGGAGGACGCGCCCTCATTGGGTGAAATGTATGATGTGGGTTGTTTGGAGTAAGATTGCAACGCAAAAGGAAGTGGGTGCATCCCGTAGAGTGAGGACGCGCCCTGGGTTAGGATGAAATGCAGGATATGAATTATCTACATGTTTGGGTCAAATTGCAAGGGAGAATGTGTGCATTCCACAAGGTGAGGACGCATCCTGACCTTAGAAGATGTATGGTTTTGGATTCATTGGGATAGTTTGACTTGTACTCATCCAGCACAAGGCAAACAAGAACAAATTTAGGATAAGGCAAAAAGGAACAAACTCAGGACAAGGCAAGCATGGAATAAGCAATTAAGGATTATTTTCTCTAATATATTTGTTGTAGGTACTCTTTGAAGAATTCCCTCCTTGAGTCGGTCAAGGAGGGTGATATCCGTGAAAATCTTGAAGGCCTCTGGGGGTATGCCTGATGATTGAAGGCCTCCACATGTATTCAACGGGTGTCCTTATCGGGGATGTGAGGTTAACATTGGTGTGTGCTTTGGGAGCTCTGTTCTTGTATTCAATGGTGTCCTCGTTGGAAAACTTTGGAGTCATCCTGCACTTTGCACCCAAAAGCTTGGGATCACCTGTCTTGTTATCTGGTGGGATATCCTCATTCAGGGGGACAGGGATGCGTTCGACATTTGGGGTGAACCGTGGTTATATTTGCATTCATAAATCAAGGGAGATATATGTAGCGGAGTGTTATCTTTGCGCAAGGAGATGTACGTTTTCCTTTCCAAAAAGGTGCCTGTTCGCGAAATTTGGATACCGGACCCAGATTTCAGCAAATCTGCTGTATTAGATTCAGAATCGTATCAAATATGATTCTTAAAATAAAAACAAACACAAGTCATGTATATATCAGTATGTATACAGATTATATCATCATCATATGATTATACAACTCACATGAATATCATATATTCAAAATATATACATACTTATATATAAACATCTTGTATCAACATCAAAACATCATATAATGCATACATGCTTATATATCGTAAAACTAGTAAACACAAAAATAAATTAAACACTTTTCGCAAGTAGCTCTGATGCCACTGAAAGGTATCGAGTTATAAAATACAATGGAAACTATAATTAAAAATGTGAAAAACCAGAATTTTCGAAACTCACTGCAGGATCCATGCGAAAAATATATATTTAATTCATAGATCAGATTGTTTACCTTAAGAAACTTTACAAATTAGTGGGATAATGGAGATCCAAAGTTTGTTCAATCACCACGCATCCCGCTCTCGCGATCTACGCTCTATCGGTATCCACACGAATGCTTGAACACGAGGATTGAATGTGTACTAGCACAAATTCTTTTCTTCTTACTCTCTCCATCTTCTCTCTTGGTGACTAGGATTTTTAGTTAAAAGACTTGCATACAAAATTAGCTACATAAAAGATATTATGTAGAGGGTAGAGAAACGAATTATAACTCTTAACTAATTAAGAGTTATTATTAATTCAAAATTTCTATTTATATAATAATTAAGACTCACTTAATTATTTAACAAATAAATTTCATAATTAATTTTAATAAATTTGAATATCATTATTTATCTAATTAATTAAGTCAAACTTAATTAATATTATAAATAATTTGAATTACTTTAATTTAAATTAAATTAAATAATCTTTCAAGCATTCTTTGTGTGTGGCCTTATAGGTTATTATTACATTGACAACGAATTTTAAATCTATTTTAAAATCGTAAACAATGATCGGCATCTAGTAATACATTATTGCTACCCGAGTAATAATAATTAAATCGCTGATCGATTAAACCTTTCGTGAATAAAATGTAATATAATTTCTTCAACCACATATTATAGATTAAACTAGAGGCATGTAATACTCCAGGGTTTTTTCATCAATGAGTAGACTATCGTATCAAATCAATATTTGAGCGTGACCACGTATTTCATTGTCTAGATCACACAAGAGGCCAATAATATCACTCCTAAAATTAAGAGGATTAAATCCTTTCTAGATCATTCATATTTCTCATACGATTAATAATATACCCGAGATACACTTTTATCATTACCCGGTCAAAAGGTAACTTTTAATGTTATCAAAGTTCATTAATTCTTGTATAAAAATATGATAATTTCAAGTCTAAGGGTCATTATATCATTATCATAGTGATAATTACTAATGACATAACAGACATGTAGAATCACACATTAGGTATGTCCCATCACCATGTACATGTACATCTGCCTGTCTTTTTTACTTTAGTATCACTATACATGTGATCAATGAATGTGATCATCAGTCAACAAACACACCAGTCTTCATGCATTATTATTGTCCCTTAATAACAATTGTTAAATCCCACATCGATAAGAATAAGAGTCTTTGTGTCCTTTATAGATACAAGTCAACAACTAATGTGTACCAAATTAGTAGCTTTTTCGGACTAACCTGTGGTGGGATGTTGGGTCCGGTACGTATTCGGTTGTGGGCTCAGATGTTATAAATGAGATCAGAGCTATGCCTGACCAGAAGTACAGAGGCACTGCCCGAGTTCCGTATGCATGTTTGGGAGATCGATGAGGACGTTAATCCTATAAGAGGGGGTGTTTGTAACACATCCCATATCGATAAAAATAAGAGTCTTTGTGTCATTTATAGATACAAGTCAATAACTAATGTGTACCAAATCGCTAGCTTTTTTAGACTAACCTGTGGTGGGATGTTGGGTCCGCTACACATTCGGTTGTGGGCTTGTATCTATAAAGGACACAAAGACTCTTATTCTTATCAATGTGGGATGTTATAAACACCCCCTCTTATAAGATCGACGTCCTCATCGATCTCACAAACACAAATACAAAACTCGGGCAGTACCTCCGCACTTCCGGTCGGGCAGGGCTCCGATACCATTTGTAACATCTCACATAAAAAAGAATAAGAGTCTTTGTGTCCTTTATAGATACAAGTCAACAACTAATGTGTTCCAAATCGTTAGCTTTTTGGGAATGACATGTGGTGGGTTGTTGGGTCCGGTACGCATTCGGTTGTGGGCTTGTATCTATAAAGGACACAAAGACTCTTATTCTTATCGATGTGGGATGTTACAAACACCCCCTCTTATAAGATCGACATCCTCATCGATCTCACAAACACACATACGGAACTCGCGCAGTGCCTCCGCACTTCCTGCCGGGTAGCGCTCTAATACCATTTGTAACATCCCACATCGATAAGAATAAGAGTTTCTGTGTTCTTTATAGATACAAGTCAATAAATAATGTATACCAAATCGCTAGCTTTTTCGGACTAACATGTGGTGGGATGTTGGGTCCGGTACGCATTCAGTTGTGGGCTTGGATGTTATAAATGGTATCTGAGCTATGCCCAGCCGGAAGTGCATAGGCACTGCCTGGGTTCCGTATATGTGTTTGGGAGATCGATGAGGACGTCGATCCCATAAGAGGGGGTGTTTGTAACATCCCATATCGATAAGATAAAGAGTCTTTGTGTCCTTTATGGATACAAGTCAACAACTAATGTGTACCAAAAATAGTAATGTTTTTATAATATAAAAAGTAAATTCTTCCCCTACTTACATTCACTATACACACTTTAAACATAAAATATTAACCGGTGCCACCACTTTACACACTTTTTTAACTTTTCACCATTATTTTATCATTTTTCTTAACCTCAGTGTTCAAACCAAAAGTAAACAAGTGGTCGGGACAGAGGGACTAAATTATTATAAGCAATAAAAAAATTAACATAATTTGATGTTCCAAAATGCCTGCATTTTACTAAAAAGAGCAAAGTATGGACGAGAAAACACTTGAAGCAACCATGTAAGTTGTTGTGCTTAACTATCTACTGCCCGTTTGGGAAATCTTAAAATAAGTAACTTATAACTTAAAATGAATAAATAACTTAAAAGTGATAAGTAAATGAACACTTATAAATTATGTAAGTGTTTGGATAATTTTACTTATAAGTCAGAATTTTTTTAACTTAAATCAGCTAAAATAATTAATTTTTAAATATAATTTTCTCAATTCATAAATTTTAAATTAGACTAACATTTAAAACATATATTTTAAAATTAAAGTTAATAAAAAGGTGAAAAATTATAATAAGTTGAGAAAAAGTATGCCGTTACTAGTATTTCACTTATCAGCTTATAAGTTGTAAATTCAACTTATAAGTTGGGTCGACAAACACTTATCGATAAGTTGTTACGGGCTTATAAGACGGAAGTAACTTATAAGTAGAGATGTACAAAAGGCCCACCGGGCCGGGCTTTGACCGGGCCTTAAAAAGTCCGGGCCTTGACCGGGCCGGGCTTTGACTTTGACCGGGCCGGGCCGGGCTTTCTGAAAATGTCAGAGCCCGTTTGGGCCCTCAAGGCGGGCCTAACCGGGCTTTTTTTCGTGCCAGATCGGATCGGGCCGGGTTTTTTTCTAATTTAAATCCAGATCGAGTATTATTAAAGATTCTGAAGAATACATATGTTAGCAACTAGATCATCGTAAAAATGTATTAGTTTACCTGGAATATTTTATGAAAACATTACTTCTTTGAAAACATTTAAGTTCGGCGAAAAATAAACATGTTTGTAGAATAATATATTTTATCATTGTTATCATAACAATGATATTCAAATATATATAGTATACTTATTATATCTTCTTTCATTATTTATGCAACGAAATATATAAATAATATTATTAATCACAAATATATAAATATATATGTATTTAAAGTATTATTTATATTTATAGTAAATGTGAATTTATAAATATATAAGAAAATATATTAGAATAATCAGATTATAACCGGGTTTTTTCGGGCTTTTAATCGGGCCGGGCCGGGCCGAATCCCGGGTTTTCAACCAGGTCGGGCCGGGCTTTGCTTAAAAATATAGGGCCCGTCGAGACCCGAAACCCGGGCCAAGACCGGGCCGGGCTTTGATCGGGCCGGTCTTAATCGGACTTTGACCGGATCGGGTCGGCCTTAACCGGGCTTTGACCGGATCGGGCCGAGTCAGATTTTCGGGCCCGGTTTTTTGTGAATCTCACTTGTAAGTGAGCAAACAAACAGACCCTAGCTAGTTTAGGTGCAGTGGAGTATAGATGAATAAATAAAGCACAAGTCTTATCAAGCCTTTAACTAGACCGCTAGACGGAGGGGGCGGGGGCTCATGATTGCACAGTGTCACAGCAGTTGCCGGAACATGCATGCTCAACCACCCTGGCTCTCCGACACGTCTTCGGAGTTGATATTAAAGTTGGAGTGTGACTATGGTCATTTGATAATATTCACTTTGTACGATGATACGTGCATATATTATTACTGCCTCCTTCCTATTGAGATATATACGTGTACTGTTTACACGTATTTCTAGGTTTTTATAAAATATAATTTCATAATATTTTTTTCAAAATTTTTTTTAAATAAAAGTTTAAACATAAAATTTTAATTCAAAAAAAAATAATTTTAATTCAAAAAAAAATAATTTACAAATATATTATGAAACTAAACTTTAAACGAGTATTGAAAAACGTGACACAAAATGATGTATAGAATCTAGTGAGACAGAGGGAAGAGGGAGTACTATACTACTACTAGTGGTGATGACTGGTGAATGCTATTTTCACCTGAAACTGTACACAGATAACATTTTATAACATATTTAGCTGACATATATATAGTATATATATAGCTTCTAGGCTCTAGCTCCTCCTAGGCTCTGGCTCCTCCTCTCCTTTAAATTTTTTTTCGTTCTTGTTAGCTGTCAGTAGAGGTGGCCAACTGTGCGGGTCGGGCGGTCCGGGCCGGGTTGAAAGCGGGTTGTAACCGGGAAAACTGAACACTGAACCGGCACTTGAACTGACCGAATCGGGCCGGGCTGTGCGTGAACTTAAAGGAAGTAACTCGGATTCGGCACTGAAGTCGTGTGCGTGCCAGGCGGTTCATGGGTTGGCGGGTTACTCGGTTCACGGGCTGAAAGCTCACGGGTTCACGGGCTTGACACTTGAAGTTGAATTGATTTTATTCTGCTTTGCTGACATCTGCTGCTGTCCATGTGACATAAGCTCATCATCTGAGAAAACACATAATCTGTTTTTTTAATAATCTGTTTTTAATAATCTGAGAAAACACATAAGCTCACGGGTTCACATAATCTGTTTTTTTAATTAAACATGTGAGAAAACTCGAAATTATTTACATAATTTATTCGAAATTAGTATATCAATTTTTATTAAAATATAAGCTCATAATATAATTAATAAAATGTAACACATAATAATTTTATTATTTTAAATTTTTGGTTAGAAAGAGGACGGTAACTCTTATAAATTTTATTAATTTAAAAAAATTACAAAGGATGTGAGAGGACTCCTCTCTAAAAAAACGGAACAAACCGCATCAAATATTAAAAAATTACAAATCAAATCATATAAAACTTTTATAAAATTACAACACTGCAGAGAACGGCGCGTGACGCACACCCGTGCGGGCCGTGCGGGCTGTGCGGGCTGTGCGGGTTGCATAGTTCGTGCGGCTCACGCGGGCTTCGCCTGTGCGGGTCGTGCGGGTTAGTGCCGGTTCCGGTTTTTTAAAATTAAATTCGTATTCGGTTCGCTTCTTTCAGCGGGTTGTGCGGGTTTGAACCGGCCCGAATCGGGCCGAATATTTTACGGTTTCCGTACGAGCCGGTCCCGAATGTGCGGTTCGAACCCGCACGTTTGGCCACCTCTAGCTGTCAGCCGGTAACACATGCATACTCCTATTCCTATCGGCTATCGCTACGTATCCTAAGCCAAAACAGCCTTAAAATTCAGCAAAAAAAATTGAATTTTATTTACTGCCTCAAAAGAGATACATAGATGCGATGCCTAAGACTTGCCCCTATTTGTTAAATATGGACCGGAACAACCGACTGTAATTACAAAATGTTAAAGAGTTTGTTCCGCCATTCCTCTATGATCTTAAATTTTTTAAAGCTATTAATTACTCTTATGTCCCAATCATTTTTTTACACTTTTTCTTTTGGGATATCTCATTCAATTCTTTACATTTCAAAACTTACTAAAAATAGTTAATGTGTTCCACCATTTTCTCTTTTTTCTTCGTTTTCACACTACTTTTACTCCACTATCTCCCTTTTATATATTAAAAATGGGATTTTCTATGGTGTGCCCAAGGGCACACATTAGTCACTAACTCCCATATAAATAGGCTCTTGAATAATAAATGTTAATGGCCTCCTGCATTCACATCAATTCCACAAATAAAAAGAGCCCATTTTTATTGGAGTTAGTGACACATTAGAAAGACCGATTAAAAATTAATGGGTCTCACCACTTTACCAACTTTACCCACTTTTCTTTCTCTTTTTCATTATTTTATACATATTTCTTAACCTCCGTGCCCAAACCAAACGTAAAGAATTGATTTGGACTGAGGGAGTATATATCTACAACCTTGAATTTTAGAGAATATTGGTTGAAATATGTGATTTTTTATTAGATTTTAACATGTCACAGGTCTGGGACATATTTTACATAAATAATATTTGTATTCGTAAAATTCTATTTTGAACTAATTTTTCATTAATCCAGCTTGGTATTTGAAATTTTGCTATTCAGTCTCAAGTTAGTTATGGGCAATCAGTCTGATAGCTCTACTAGCCCGAAATCTACTCATTTTCTTCATTTTTGCTTTTGAAATATTTCAACATTTATGGTTTGGGAGTCTATAAACTTAATGACTTTTCTATATTAATCTGTTCGGCTGTGTATGGTCTTAATAAATGATTAATTTAATTTAAATAAAGGAAATATGACATATAAAAAGGGACGGAATAAGAGTATTAATAATAGAAACGTTTGAGTCAAGCTAAGACAACTAATTTTTGAAAAAATGTCAAAAATACACCATGCTTTTAGTATCCAAAGTGCCGATGTGCGCGAGTTCCGCCCTAAATACACACGGATTACGTATATTCAGACTTCTTAAAACTGGTAAAGAACACACATGTTGTTAAGAATGCGTGTTTTTTTTAAATACAAAGAATACGCATCTTCATGATGCGTATTTGCTAAAAGTCAAAAAACCTATACACATGTTGTAGAATGTTGTAGATGGGTGTTCTTTACAAATTTTGAAAAAAGGGAATCCGCATGTAAAGAATTCGTATTCTTAGGTATTTTGGTTTTTTACCCCTAACTTTTTTAATTTAATTTATAATTTTGACATTAAATTATTTTGTTTAATTATTTTATGAAAAATATATAGTAATATCTAACATCAATAATGATGCTTGCTTAATTAATATTAAATTTTATTATTTTTATTTTTTTATGTATCTTTCACATTAAATATCATGTTTTTCTACTTCTACATTTCACTCCACCTTTAAAATAATATGTAATAATAGTTTTTGCTTTTGTTTACAAAAAGTAAAAAATATTATCTTCAAACCACTCTCGCATTTTTTGCAATAAAATGCACAAATCATCAAATTTTATAAATTATCATTATTAGTAATACTTATAAAATTATTCTGGTGACCAAAACACAACGACTTTTTCATGTAAGATATAATTTATTCATTATTTTAATTTTTATATTGATATAATTATTACATTTCCTATTAAAAACACCTCCAAGAACCCTATAATTATATTTCCATTTATTTTTTTTGTGGTAAAAGGTAATGGTGGAAGTAAAAAAAATGAAGATTATCACAATTTATTTGTTTTTAATTATTTCTTCCCGTTATTTTCATATTTATACAAAAATTGCCTTTTTTTACTACATGTTCTAAAAACACTCTACATTAAGATATTAATATTAAGATATTTATATCTATATTTTATAAGACATCTTGTGAATGGGGCACAAAACTATGCATATCCGTAATTTCAGAATTATTATTAATAATTTATAAGTTTCATAATAAACTAAATGGAAATTAATTTTTTTTTAATTGTAAATCTTATAGAAAAAAAATTGTGACTAAGGTTTGAATTTATATAGTAAAATAAAATCATAGTGAAAAAACATTACCAAAAAATATAAAAATTGATAATTCCAATATTACAAAATATGAAACTTTATAATAAAAAAGTAAAAAAAATAAAAATAATCAAGGTTAAGTATCATAAATAGGTAGGCATGTAAAAAAATAATTAAATATATGTAAAGCATAAAACTAGTTGTTTTTTTTAATGAACACTGTCATTTCATAGCTGGTTAAAAAGTATATTAGAGCATTCCAAGGGGAGTAACTAATTAGCTAAAATCACATAAAATAGATATTATCTAAAATTTGTAGAACCTGTAAAAAATTTTGATTTAATGGTATTAGTTATAAACATTAGCAATATTTGAAAAAATAATTTTGATTTGTTAATTTTAAATTTCACACTAATATTTTTAATGGCTACCTTTTGATAAAAAAGGATTGTGAAAGAAATATTAATAAAACATTGATTATTTTTTATTTAATTCAAGTGAAAATAAATTATACAATTCATAAAAACATATTTAATGATATTATTGTAATATTTAAACATGTGAAAAAATTAGTTATTAAACATTGATTATATATTTCAAAACATTTTTTAACTTTTTTATTATATTAGTTTATTAGTAAATTTTATATAAGTAATATAAATTTGGTTAACACTAAAAGAAAACTTATATTTTTTCCTGTAAAATATTGTAATATGTACACTTGACATAATATATTATATATAATTATATATATACTATAAATATCAAATTATATATGTTTATATATATATATATACCTGCTAGGGTTAAAGGAGAGTGCATCATAGTTAAGTTTTGGAGGGAATTGATGTGGATTTAATATGTATTTGATATAGAATTTACCTAACAGGTCTGTGAGGTCTGTGCCTTGGAGTACTTTTTTTTTACATATTAGATATAATTTCAAAAAATGTATTGTCACATAGATATTATAGCTAACAGCTTATCTGTTGGAGATGCTCTTATAATCCTTAAGATAAAAGACTCTAACTAGGTTCAACTGCCCTTAATTTTTAGGGTGGGGAAATTTGACAAACGATCAGATGATTTAATTTTACTATTTTTATTAGATAGGAGAGTGAGGAGAAGAGGGGGTCATATCAATCAAACGCCTTCGTTCAATTACTTATATTATTATTATTAATAATTTGACATCACATCGTTCAATTACCTTAAGGAGGGGACCATGTATGTTACTTGTAAAAGAAATAAGACGATGACAATTCTTTCACTATTTCAATTTCCCTAAACAGGCTATAATTATACAGCACTAGAAATTGGTCCCCAACCCCCATCAATTATTTTGCAATTCAATAATTGATGTACGGGTTTACAAATACCCTAGCAACCAACCACAGCTAGGCTGCAGGGTTGGGTCGGTTTCGAAAATTTACTGATCCAATCCATTTAACTCGGATTTGAAAATTTTCAACCCATTAATATCAAAAAAAGATTATAACCCAATTCTATTATATGAGTGATGGGTTGGGTCGGGTAGGATTGGATTGAATGGGTTGAATAAGAATAATAGTAGACAATAAAAAACATGTTACATACAAGAAATAAATAATCGTTTAAATTATTACAGGTATATTAAAATAAGTTTAAGATATTTTATACCGCAAATATAAAGTTAAAGACAAACACAACTCTCGGAAAAATAAGTGAAAAGTTAAAGATACGGTCTTGATTCAAAAAACATAAATTCTTAATCTCACCACCTATCAAAATTTACTTTTACTCTGCATAAATATATGATAAGTATAAATACTATAACCAATCAAATTGGTTTAATATAATAGTTTGTGAAAATACCTTGTTATAGTGCAACTCATTATATTACTCGCGTTCAATTCAATTTAAAAAGTTTAGTCCAAAATTATGATTAAATTTAAAATATATTATTGTTATTTAGTTCATTTGTCTACTACCTAGTGCATAGTCAGTTATGGGCAAAAGCAAATGTATCAAGCTGTGTCCGAAATCAAAATAGGTTGAGAGTCAGTAATATATAATGGAAATGAGTTGGGACTTAATAATTAGACCGGGTTGGGTTGGGTTAGGGTTTTAGAAAGTTAAAATCTGAATCAACCCAATATAATCGGCCCAACGAAAATCTAACCCAACTAACCCATAGATTTGGATGGTTCGGTTTGATCAGCTCAATTAAGAGTTGGTTTGAGTTGGTTTGAACGAGTTTGCTAACCCATGAGCAGCCCTAACCACAGATATTTAGTAACCTTTGCAAAAAAAGGCAAAAGAAATTCCAACTCCTTTCCTTTGATTCCTGACAAGTAATACCATTCACTATTATCACTATAAAACCCGTATGATGCACGGTTATTTTAAATAATAATTATTTATTATTTTATTTTAATATTTTATTAAATATATTTGTTAAAACAATAATTTGATTTTAATATCAATTATAATGATATAGTTTAATTTGATTTGAAAAATTAAATTGATACGGAAAGTTAACTTTAATATCAATTAAAATTAGAATCGAAACAATTAAAATTCATCAATCAAACTTATAATTTTTCCAATTATAACATAGTAAATTATGACCCAATTTTATATAACTAAATAAATTAGTTACTATTTGATGATTAATCAATCATCGACTTTGAGAATGGAGGTCTTCTGGACTTGGTGCTTGTACTTGCTTGAAACAGGAGAAAGTCTCCTCCGATGTATGGTAGCAGACGGCGAGAAATTATCATGTTGCTCTAGAATTTATTTCACTACTAACCTATTTAAATTGTCTTTATATTTGATTAATAAAATAATATATGTAGATAAAAATATTTAAATAAGGGTAATTCCATAAAATCAGCGTGTACCAAAAAACAGGTACTGTACCCAAATTTTTAATATTTTATCTTTTATATAACAGTAATAGATATATAAGTATGAAAGAAACATAACGTATATTGATCCATGCCCAATGGCCATTTTAAAAAAATTAATAACAATTTAAGAACTTATAATTACCAATATTTCTAGAATATGTTCAATTTTTTTAAGCTGTAGTCAATTATAAGCATTAAGATTACTTCCCCGACTAATTTCAAAGACCAAAGAAATATTCAGTATTAGCTAATCCTTATTTGTTGAAAGAGTTTGCAAATATCATATTTTATCTTTTATTTCTTCTTTCTAGGTAGGCATTTTCACACACTTAACTTATAAAAAATTCCAACTCTTAAAAAATATCATTATCCAATATAAATGTATATGAACATGAATCAATGGTTAGATCCGAATTTCCCGTTTCAACCGGGGTCCTGTTATCATTTTTCAGCAGAAAGAATCGATCGAGTCGACTACTAGTATCTAGTTGGTCCAGTGTCATTTTTTTTACCTATCTATTCGACTGATGTAACCACATTTATATCTTTTAATTATACTTTAAACTTTTTACAACATATTTTAACAACTTTACTAGTATTTTAACAAAACTATTTTCGTTTTGTAGAATACGTGTTCTAAAACAAGCAAATTATGACATTGGATTAGGGTAATGTCGCTAATTTTGGTGTAACAAAGCTTCAGCAAGCATCTTTGATGGGTGCGAACAAGGTGTCAGAGCCATGTGTCAAGACGTGATTTCCCCGGATGTCCAACATGCACTACAATAAATAAGCAATCATACAACAGTTTTGCACCGTTGTATGATATATATAGTTTCCGTTGTCTATCCAACACTCGTGTGATAGAATATCAGACAACGGTGGTTTTAGCACTTGTTAAAAAAAGACTTCACAACGGTTCTATAACACATGTTACAATACAAAAGACACAACGGTTGACTGAATATGACTATTGTCTCAAAACTTAACAATAACAGTTTTATAAATAAAACATTTGTTCTAATATGATATACACAATGGTTTTTTAGAGGACTTATGAAACAACAGTTTTTAGTTTTTTCAAACTTTTGTTATAGTCCTCCTCAAACAACAGTTTCTTTTATTCAAGTGTTATCAAGATAATTGTTCAACAATAGTTTTAATCATAATTAATTATCCTAGTTTGTCACAAACAACAGTCAATTTACAAGAATTATTTTATGGATGTGACATACAACGGTTTATGTATATATCAATTTAAGAACCATTGTTGAAAATAATATAACACAATTGTTGTATATGTTGTAGTCTAAAAATATTGTTTGAAAGTATACATAATATTGGTTTATGTATATATCAATTTAAGAACCATTTTACATACCATTGTCATATTTTCTTTCACACAACACTTTTATTAAACTTCAACATTGTAAGATATGTTTTATAACAACTTTGTTCTAAAATAGCTATAAACAGAGTACACAATGGTTTTATATACAAAAAATTGATCCAAAGAAATGTTCCAAGAAAAAATAAAAAGAACAAAAAATAATATATGTCTTTGTGAGTAATATTGTTATTACAATTAATCCAAATCCAATACTTACATCTGTTGTCTTGCAAATCAAAACAAGGTAATTATTAAAATCGAGACGGTATCGAAATGGAATGGGTGAGAAAGACTAAAGACTTGCGAGGCTTTACATTATTATTTGACCCGCTTTTCTACTCCTTAACAATTCTCTCAAGGAAGCTCCCCTGTGATTCGACTTTCACCTTTAAATTCTCTTTGACCTTTATAATATATACATTGGAAAGTATTAGTTCTTGATTTTTGTCTACCAGATGTATTGAAGTACATAAATGGAACCTCATTTTGATCACCCAACCTCCTGTGCATTCCTATTTGCATCTGTAATGCTTCATCAAGCTCGTATAGATGTAACAAAGAAAAGAGTAATTACAGCTATGAATCACATGAACAAAAAAAATAACAACTCAAGCAGTTGCACATAAATTTGCCAATATGTATGAATTGCTTCTCAAAAACATGTTCTCTATATTTAAACAGAATTTATAGAATTTGTTAGGAATATATGTGCATTAGTTTGATGATATGTTTAACAAAACACTTAAGTAGAAATTCAGTGTCTGTAGCCTCAACGGATAAGACCACTTTGGCTATCCGTTGATGGTGTAGCTTTACTTAGAAATAAGTCTAGTGTTGTAGCATATTTCAGTCTCTGTATTTAAGATGTAATTCTTAGAAGTTGAGAGAAACTATGAGTCATGTTGACTACTAGAAGATATGCAGATAGGAAGGCCAATTGTAAATATTGCATGCCTTGTAATTTTGTATAAATGAAGTGGTATCAACGGATGACTTAAAGACCTTCAACGGATGAGAAGCTAAGCTTCAACGGATGTCTCTAAAGCTTCAACGGATAACATCCTTCAACGGATGAGTGCATCAACGGATGAAAGCTTCAACGGATGTTCTGTTGATTAACCGTTGATAAGTGGTAGTTGTACCTACAAACAGAGGCACGTGGGTGAACAGAGATAACTGAAATGTGGCAGCCTAATTTCAGGAACATCAGAAAAAGCAGCCGTTCTACTCTAGTATAAAGAGACATTAAGTCAACAAAGTACTGGAGTGAACTGGAGAAGAAACAAGTGGAGATCTTACTTTATTATTTTATATATCCTTGTCTTCACTTGTAAACTTGGTAATATATAAACCAAGTAGTAGCTAGTAATTAGAAGAGAATTTTTCCAGAGCTGTTTAGAAAAATCTTGAGAGAAAAATTATCTAGTTTGTACTAGGATGCAGCTGTGATCAAATTCTTAGATCACAGAATTTCTGAAATACCATCTCTGGTGGAACAACAAATCCACCAGAAAAGTTTTTAAAGGTTTATTGTGTTCTTTACATTTGTGTTTGAATATATATCTGTCTGTATCAGCTTAAAGCAATTCACACACTTGTTCATCTTGAACACACAGTCTTTATAAACTGCTCAAAACTTGAAAAAGTTTTGAGATTTACATTCAACCCCCCTTCTGTAAATCTCATTGTTAGTTCTCTAGAAATAACAATTGGTATCAGAGCAGGCTCTTGACAAACAAAGAGTTTAAAGATCTTGGAATCTAACAAAGATGAGTAAGAAGGATATTGGAGTAAAAATCCCAGTTCTTGACAGAGACAGTTATCACCACTGGAAGGTGAAAATGCACCTTCATCTACTCTCCCAAGATGAAGGTTATGTAAACTGTATTGAGAATGGTCCTCACATTCCCCACAAAGTAGCCACAGTTGCTACGGCCACAATTGCTGTTGGTCAATCCATTCCAAAACCTAGAGCAGAATGGATAATGGAAGACACAGAAGAAGTCCACAAGGATAAGAAGGCTATGAACATTTTGTTTAATGGTCTTGACAAGGATATCTTTGATAATGTGATAAATTGCTCAATTGCCAAAGAGGTTTGGGACACAGTTCAGCTGCTGTGTGAAGGTACAGAACAAGTAAAAGAGAACAAGATGCAGCTTCTCATTCAACAGTATGAGTATTTTCATTTTGAAGAAAATGAATCTTTAAATGACACATTTAACAGATTCCAAAAGTTGTTGAATGGATTGAAGCTGTATGGTAGAGTGTACCAGGTGAAGGATTCAAATCTTAAATTCTTAAGATCCTTGCCAAAGGAATGGAAACCCATGACTGTCTCCTTAAGAAACTCTCAGGATTATAAAGACTTCACTATTGAAAGATTATATGGAATCTTGAAGACTTATGAACTAGAGTTGGAACAGGATGAGGTATTGGAGAAGGGGAGAAAGAAAGGAAGTTCAGTTGCATTGGTAGCTGAAAATGAGAGGGAATGCAGACAAGAAACTGTGAGATCTACATCAAACTCCAAAGATGGTACAAGATATCAGGAATCAAGCAAAGGAAAAGAGCAAGTTGCTGAGAATGAAGACAACTCCAGTCAAGATGACTCTGATAGTGTTGATGAGCATCTTGCATTTCTGTCCAGGAGATTTGCAAAGATGAAGTTTAAGAAAAACACTAGAGCCACTAAACCTCATAAGAACATGGTGGACAAATCAAAGTTCAAGTGTTTCAATTGTGGTATAAGTGGACACTTTGCAAGTGAGTGCAGAAAGCCAACTTCTGAAAAGAAGAAATTTGACCAAGTAGATTACAAGAAGAAATATTTTGATCTGCTCAAGCAAAAGGAAAGGGCTTTCATTACTCAAGAAAAAGATTGGGCAGCTGATGGAGAGGAAGAGAATGAAGATGTGGAGTATGTCAACTTAGCTCTCATGGCTGATTCTGAGGAAAATGAAGTTAGTTCATCAAGCAATCAGGTAACAACTCAGGTAATCACTACTGATGTAACACAACTTACTAAAGAAGAGTGCAATGATGCTTTTAATGACATGTCTACTGAATTGTATCATTTGCGTGTTTCTCTTAAATCTCTTGCTAAAGAAAATAGTAGGATTAAAGAGAACAATCTGTTTTTAAGTAATAGAAATGCTATGTTAGAAGATAAGTTGATTGACCTAGAGAAAACCAAGCTGCATTGTATATCTGTTGAGAATGAATTAGCTGAATCTATTAAGAAAGTAGAAATACTTTCTAATCAATTAAAGAGAGAGCAAGAGGTGATTAAAGCCTGGAAAACATCTAGGGATGTTAGTGCTCAAATTGCCAAGGTCCAAGGAATTGAATCATTCTGTGAAACTGCCTGGGATAAAAACAAAAAGAAACTGGAATTAATTGATGGGCTGTCAACGGATGTGGAATCAACGGATGATGAAGGTTATCCGTTGAAGGAAGAAAATGAGCATCCGTTGAAGGTTCCTCAATTAAAACAGGCAGATGTTTCTAATAGTGAAAATCTAAAGAAACTCAACAAAAAGTTTGGTTCAACTTCCAAGAACTTTGTTAAAGAAGAAGCAAGCACATCCAAAGATGTCAGTAAGGTGAATATAGGGCACATGACCTTAGAACAGTTAAATAATAGGCTCAAGATGGTTGAGGATAAAAAGGAAACTAAAAGAAAATCTAACAGAAATGGGAAGGTAGGTGTTAACAAACATAACAATTACACACCTGATAGGTATGCTCCTAGAAAAAGCTGTGTGCATTGTAGTAGTGTTAATCATCTATCTGCTAATTGCAAATCTATTAAGAAAACCCCCATAACTGTACCCTCTTCCATGCCTAACATGTCTGCATCATCTTTACATGCTATGCCTACTATGTCTCAACAGAATCCTTATGCACATTTTGCAAACATGCCATATTTTAACAATCCTTATCTTGCGGCATTTAGTATGCCTCAAATGCCATACAATATGCCTATGTGGAATAACATGTATGCACAATCCATGCCTTATCATATTCCAAATGTGCTAAATGATTCTGTGACTAACCCTACACCTCAACCAACTACATCCAAGACCAAGGTTGACTCAAAGTTACCTAAGTCTAGAGATGCAGGAGGAATGAAGTCTAGGAGAAAGGCTAACAAGAATGGACCCAAGGAAACTTGGGTACCAAAATCAAATTGATTGATTTTATGGTGTACAGGGAAATAGAAGAAATCTATGGTACTTGGACAGTGGCTGTTCAAGACACATGACAGGAGATTTCTCCCTGCTCACAGAGTCTAAGGAAAGAGCTGGCCCTAGCATAACCTTTGGAGATGACAGCAAAGGGTTTACTATGGGATATGGCTTGATTTCAACAAGGAATGTCATCATTGATGAAGTTGCATTAGTTGATGGTCTCAAACATAACTTACTGAGCATCAGTCAACTATGTGATAAAGGGAATACAGTTTCCTTCAATTCTGAAGCCTGTGTTGTCACTAGTAAGAAAGACAACAAAGTGGTTCTAACTGGAGTTAGAAAAGGAAATGTGTACTTAGCTGACTTCAACTCTGCAAATGCAGAATCTATTACTTGTCTCTTCAGCAAAGCAAGTTCAGTTGAGAGTTGGCTATGGCACAAGAAGCTATCCCATTTGAATTTCAAGACAATGAATGATCTAGTCAAAAAGGACCTAGTAAGAGGAATTCCTCTTGTTGAATTCTCAAGGGATGGTTTGTGTGATGCTTGTCAGAAAGGCAAACAAAGGAAAGCATTATTCAAAAAGAAGCTTGAAACAACAATTGATGAACCATTACAGCTGCAACATATGGATTTGTTTGGACCAGTCAATGTATTGTCAATTGCAAGAAAAAGATATTGCTTAGTGATTGTAGATGATTTCTCAAAGTTTTCATGGGTCTATTTTCTTGGATCAAAGAATGAAGCAAGTGAAATCATTATCAATCACATCAGGCAAGTCAATAATCATCCTGACCTGAAGGTTAGGAATATCAGGAGTGACAATGGAACTGAGTTCAAGAATTTATCAATGAGGCTGTTCTGTGAAGAAAATGGAATCATGCATGAGTTCTCAGCTCCAAGAACACCTCAGCAAAATGGGGTAGTTGAAAGAAAGAACAGATCTTTAATTGAGGCTGCCAGAACAATGCTTGAAGAATCAAAGTTACCAACATATTTCTGGGCTGAAGCTGTTAATTGTGCCTGTTTCACTCAAAATATCTCTTTGATCAATCAAGCTAAAGGCATGACTCCTTATCAGTTGTTCAAGAGAAGAAAACCAACTCTAAACTTTCTTCATGTCTTTGGATGTAAATGCTTTATACTAAGGAATCAATCTGACCATAAAGGGAAGTTTGATGCAAAGGCTGATGAAGGGATATTTGTTGGTTATTCAGCTGGAAAATCTTATAGGGTCTACAATCTAAGAACCAACATTGTTATGGAATCTGTGCATGTTGTGTTTGATGATAAAAAGATTGATGGACTAACAGATGAGGGACAATATGAGAGACTCAAATTTGACAACATTGAGATATATTGTGATGATAGTGAAGAGGAGACTGATGGAGATAACACTTCAAAAGGGATTCAAAAAATGCCCTTGGATAATGCACAAAATTCTGCATCCGTTGATAGAGGCAATGCAGTATCCGTTGAAAGACATGGTGTATCATCCGTTGAAGTACTAAATGAAGCATCCGTTGATCATAGTTTATCAACGGATAATCGATTTACATCATCAGTTGATAGAACTCCAAGTTCCCTGCAAAAGACCAACAACTCAGGGGGAGTTTCAACTAGTCAACACTCTGTCTCACATCATGACAATACTGAGGCCACCTCATCTAGAGCACATCTTCCACTTCAAAGGAAATGGACCAAGAATCATCCCTTTGAACTGATCATTGGTGATGCATCATCTAAAGTGCAAACAAGAAGAGCTACTCAAGATGAATGTCTGTATAGTAGTTTTCTATCTCAGGAGGAACCTAAGAAAGTGGAAGAAGCCTTATTGGATCCAGATTGGATATTAGCTATGCAGGAAGAGCTAAACCAATTTGAGAGAAACCAAGTTTGGAAGCTGGTACCCAAACCAAAGAACAAGAGTCCTATTGACACAAAATGGGTATTCAGAAACAAGATGGATGAAAATGGCATTATCATAAGGAATAAAGCCAGATTGGTTGCTAAAGGCTATTCTCAGCAAGAGGGAATAGATTTTGATGAGACATATGCTCCTGTTGCAAGACTTGAAGCCATCAGAATTTTTCTAGCCTATGCAGCTCATGCCAATTTCAAAGTCTATCAAATGGATGTCAAGAGTGCATTTCTAAATGGGAAATTAGAGGAAGAAGTCTATGTAAGTCAACCTCCAGGATTTGAAGATCCAAATTTTCCAGACTATGTATATTATCTGTTGAAAGCACTCTATGGACTGAAGCAAGCACCTAGAGCCTGGTATGAAACCTTATCAAAATTTCTTTTGGAGAATCACTTCACTAGAGGTACTGTTGATAAAACTCTCTTCTTTAGGAATGTTAATGGCTCTAGTATACTTGTTCAAATTTATGTAGACGACATAATATTTGGTTCTAAAGATGATAAACTTTGTAAAAAGTTTGCTAAGCTAATGCAAAGTAATTATGAAATGAGCCTTATGGGAGAACTAACCTATTTTCTTGGTTTACAAATTAAACAAGTTAGTAATGGAATTTTCATTAGTCAAACTAAATATATTCATGATCTTTTAAAGAAGTTTGACTTAATGGAATGTTCATCTGCAAAAACTCCCATGGCCACTGCCACCAAACTTGAATTAAATAAGACTGAAAGGTCTGTGGACATTACAAGTTATAGAGGCATGGTTGGTTCACTTTTATATTTAACTGCTAGCAGACCAGATATAATGTTTGCTACATGTCTGTGTGCTAGATTTCAAGCTGATCCTAGGGAGTCTCACTTAATAGCTATCAAAAGGATTTTCAGATATCTCAAGGGTACACCAAATTTAGGTATTTGGTATCCTAGAGAATCTGGCTTTGATCTAATTGGTTATTCAGATGCAGACTATGCAGGTTGCAAAATAGACAGGAAAAGTACAACAGGCTCCTGCCAATTCCTGGGAAACAAGCTTGTATCATGGTTTAGCAAAAAGCAAAATTCAGTCTCTACTTCTACAGCTGAGGCTGAATACATTGCTGCTGGAAGTTGCTGCTCTCAAGTGTTATGGATGAGAAATCAACTCCTTGACTATGGACTTCATGTTGATAGAATTCCTATCTTTTGTGACAACACAAGTGCCATAGCCATAACAGAGAATCCTGTACAGCACTCAAGAACCAAGCACATTGATATCAAGTACCACTTCATTAGGGAGCATGTCATGAATGGTACAGTGGAACTACATTTTGTTCCAAGTGAACAATAAATTGCAGACATATTTACCAAGCCACTTGATGAATCAACATTCACAAGATTAGTAAGTGAGCTAGGTATGCTTAATTACTCTTAAAATTCATGTCCTTATTGCAATTTGAATTGAAGCCTGAAATATATTAGTTGCTAGAACAAATTTGACTTTTAACAAATTTTATACCATCAACGGATGTTTCCTATCCGTTGAAAGTCAAAATTGCTCTATCAACGGATATTCATTATCCGTTGAAAGACAAATACATTTCTGGAATTTTTATCCGTCAACGGATAAAACTGAAGTACCTTTCAACGGATGACAATTTGCCTTATCCGTTGAAATGTCACATCAGTCGATTCAGGTGTTTCACATCCGTTGATTCTATTTTCTTAACCGTTGATACTCATACATACATCTGTATGTATTGGTTTTAAAGGTAGTTGTTAGAATACTTACAGTTTATTCTTAAACGGCTGAAATTCACTAACATATACTTATTGATTAATCTTTTACTAATTTTTTTTTGAAAGCATATAAGCCCTTCTGATTTTTCATTTTTACTTTACGCTTTCTTAAAATTTCAAGCATTTACCATTTTCTCTCTGCAAAACCTTCAAGTTATTCTCTGCAATTTCTACTCACAACAATGGCACCAGTCGTGAAAATTATGTCTCAATCTGGGTTCATCTATGAGAAGAACAATTTCATAGCTTTGGTAGAAAAGAATGAAGCCCATTCAGACTATCACAAAATGATGAACTTCATCAAAAACTGTAAACTTAGCTATGCAATGCTGGAAGCCCCAACGATTTACTGTGAAGTAGTTGAGGAGATTTGGACAACTGCTGAGTTCAACTCCATAGATATGACTATCTCCTTCACTCTCAAAGGTAAAAATCACTGTATTAACTGTGATGATTTACAAGCATGTTTTAAATTACCTGAGAACAATGCCATGACACCACACACTGATAATGATGTATCCAGCATGTTAGATTCCATAGGTTATTCTCTTAACTCTGCTAGTTTAGGGAGTATTAGAAGAAAAGGCCTTAGGAAAGAATGGAGTTTTCTTGGGGATGCCTTTATAAAGGTTTTCTCTGGGAAAATTAGTAATTTTGATGCCATAACTTCATCTCTTGTTAATATGCTCTATATGCTTGTTTCTGATAGGTATTTTAACCTTAGCAACTATGTGATGCTAGAATTGGGTACTAGATTAGGTAACAAAGCTAATAGACCTAATAACATCTATTATGCTAGATTCTTTATGTTATTGGCTAACCATGTTGCTGAAGGTTTGGTCATAATCAATGAGAATAATAAACTCAAGTGCTGGGCACAAGAGAAAAGAGTTCTTGCAGATTTATTGAGAATGGATCTCAACAGCAGTGTGCCATTGGTATATTTACCAATCATGAATGCACCTCAGGTAGGTGAGGTAATTGCTTCTACAACTCCTACTTCTTCCAACCCCTCTATTTCTTTATCTTCTAGTGTGGCCATGAAATCTGTGACAATGCCCCAACAGATTTCTACCAAGGTCACCAAAACTAAACTTTCAAAATCAAAGACAAAGAAAACCACCTCTGTTGTTTCTCAAAAGACAACAGTTGTAACACCAACCATTAACCCTGAGGGGAGTGAACAGGGTGTGAGTGGTGAGGGGAGGGGTGAACATCAAAGAAACCCCCAGGATAAGGAAGGAGAGTTAAGTGCTTCCCAAGCTAGCCAAGCCACAGTTTCTCAAAAAGCTGTGGTGGTTGAAAAGGTATCTAGCACATCCCTAGTTGCATCCTCCCAAAAGGATGTTACTATTGAAAATAGTTCCCAACCAGGAACACAGAACAAACGAGGGAGGGAAACTGAAGCCAAACACTCACCAACAAAAGCTTTTATTAGAAGAAAGAAGGCTAGAACCCAATCTTCTACACAGGGTGCACACACTGCACAGATACATCCATCTGTATCTTTGCCTTCTCAAACTCAGTTTGATGTGGCTCCAATAAATGTGGAGTCACAGCCCCATTCTCTCACAATAATCACACATCAATCACCAAACACTTCATCACCATCTCTGGATGTGGATATGTTATTCCCATCAATTCCTGATTCTCCCTCTTTACAACTCAGGGAGGAGCCCCACTCAAATACAGGTGATCATCATCTCTTAGATGATTTGTTGGATCACCCGCAAATTCTTTCAGATATAATTGAAGGATCTGTGTCACCACATCTCAAATCAATCTACACAGATTCAACAGTTATATCACTTTCAATTTCAACTTCTTTTCCTTCTTCAACGGATATCACTCATCCGTTGACAAGTGGTTGCTCTTCAACGGATAAGCTTAACAGCAGTTATCCGTTGATAACATCAGTTTCACCTTCAACGGATATTCCACATCCGTTGATAGTCTCTCCACACATAACTGAATCAATTCCAAGTGTAGAAGACATGAATACTGTGCAATCACTCTTAGGATTGAGGGAAGGGAGTGAAAATTTGAGTGAGAGGCTGGGTTGCTCCCAGGAAAAAGGAGAGATTGAGAGCTCAAAAATGCATGCTATTTCTTCCAGCATGGCAAAAGTAAGTGAGAGGAGTACCACCTTAGTAGGTGAAGGTGAGGGAGTGAGTTGTGTGAGCCAGGGGGAGCCCCTGATGCAAGAAAATAGAGAAAAAGAGAGAAAGGCAGGTACAGTAGATATAAGGGTGGAACCAGCCATTGCTAGTGAGTCAATGATTGTGGATGATGCTGAAAAGGAAAGACAATTTCAGCAACATTACAAAGCTGTAATTGATAACATTTCCTTGGATGCTGACACTTTTACTCATCCTGTGTCAGCCTATCAAATGTTGGCTGCTCAGGGCAATGAGGAGGCAGAAAAGACACTACATCTAGTACACACAACAGAATCTCTTCAAAGGGATAAAGCTGCTATTAACAAGATGCCTTCTACAGCTGGTGAGCCATCTGAGGAATTTGGAGTAAATTCTGATGATGATGACTCTGTTTCTTTTGATGGAAGCATGAACTTAGGGGGAGATGAAGGCCCTAGTTCAATTCCAAATCTACCTGAATGGGCTTTGACAAAGGAGTATAGATCAGGGGAATTCAATGTCTCCTTAGTCAAACAAATCAACACTATTCAACAGGCCATTCAGAACACTTCACATGCAAGTATCAAGGCTATCCTTCAAGCTCACCTGGACTCACTGCATCTCATGAAGTTGCAGCAAGTAAAGCAGAATCTGAGTATGGATGATCTCAGGAAGGATATTGCTGACTTGAAATCCCACAGTTCTGAAAAATTGGATTCAGTCATGCCCTATGGTACATTGCAGGACTTGGTTTTGAGATTGAAAAAGGAATCAGTTACTGAGAAAAGGCTGGCCAAGTTGGAAGACAGAGTTCAAGTTATTGAAGATTCTGTGGCCACCATTCTTCACAACCAACAATCTCAAACCAGTCTCCTAATGCAGCTGGCAAAAGCACAAGGCTTGACCCCTCTCCTTGATGATAACAAAAAGGGGGAGAGTAAAAGGGAAGGGGAAGGAGAGCCATCTACAAAAATCAAAATATCTAAAGTGCTAGTTCCTGCCATCACTACTTCTCCAATCATTCAAATCAAAGGAAAGCCTGATGGAATTGATTTGATTCAGCTAGCAGCAGCTGAAATTCAAGTGAAAGAGCAAAGGAGGAGAATTGATGAAAGGTTGCAACTGTTGTTTGGCTCTACACAAGATAAATCAACATCTGTGAAATATAGCACAAAGATTGAACCAATCAACATGGAGCTCAAGCCAGTAGGGAGACATAAGGATGGAGAAGCTTCTTCCAAAGAACTACAAGCTATAATTCTCAAGCCAAATAAAAGATCCAATAAGGACTCTACAAAGAATCCTTTAAAAGAAGTGGACTTTCCTCCTCCAAAAGCTGATGAGAACAAGCTTTTAGGTAGGAGTATTGCTTATCTCAAAGAGACCATGGATGAGGCTGTAAGGAGAAATAGGGCTATTATCTCTAGAGAGGGAAAGAGCATATGTGTGATGCAAGGACATCCCAAATTCTCAATAGCCAAGAAGGAAGAAGTCAAGCAACTAAAGGCTGACAAAAGAGCACAAGCAAAGCTTGAACAACAGCTAAAGTCAAGTCAAGTTGAAGAAGAGAAAGGAATTGAAGTCAGGGGTGAAGACAAGATTGCAAACCTAGATGAGGTTTTTGGGAGTATATTTGGTGAGAGTATGGAAGAAAGAGAGGAATGGCAGAAGGGAAACAGAAGAAAGGCCAAGGCACATAGAAGGAGTGAAGATAATACTGAAGTAACCAAATCTATATCTAAACCACTATCTTCCATACCTGAACCTCTTGTTGCTAATCCCACTATAAACATCCATGGTGAACCAATCATTCCAAAAGAGGAACCTATTGATTGGGACACCATCAAATTGCCTACCTTTCTAACCACTCTTCCACTACCAAAGAAACAGAAAAGAAAACCCAAATCTACACCTCCCATAACCTCTAAGAAATTCACTCAAAAACAAAAGCCTAAGCCTAAGCCATCCATTTCTAAAGATGATTATGTTCACATCTGTGACATAAAAGAAATTTCAGACATTGAACTCTATCTGGATGAGCTGGAGGATGTAAGAGGAATAGCTGCTTACAGACAGCTACCAGAGAGATTAGTGTTCAGATACAAAGGAGCTGGGGAAAGAACATGGCCTCTCCACAGGATTCTGAATGAAGGCTACTCTACCTTGATTAGAGTCTTTTCAGCTATACAAAAGGATTCTGGCTTTACCAGAACTGCCAAGACTGAAATTCTCAACAAGATTGCCAATATAAGGAAAACTTGGAGGGAGCCCAATGCTTTACCCAGGACTTTACTCATTCAAGAAAGGGGAATTACAATTCACAAATCACCTCATTGGTTGATGGAATTTAGAGATGATAAAGGAGTCAGAAGATTTTTCAGACTTGAAGACCAACTCAAGATTGCCAGCAATGAAACTCTCAAGGAAATGCAATCTAAGTTGGATATCAGTGTTGAAGATGAAGCTGAATTCTTCAGACAACTCCAACTCCAAATTGAGGAAAATGACAAAGGGCTAGGAAAGAAAACCAGGGAACAAAGAAGAAAAAGATGATTTGCTCAGGCTAAAGGAGTATCCTTGGAAATACTGTAAATCTTCAATTTCCTCCTAGTACATACATTTTTGCAGCATTTTCAAATTTCTACTTAGTTTCAATTCATATATCTGTTAATTGTTTTGTTATCATCAAGTTAACCCTGAATTTATGCCTACAATTCTTATAGACATAAATAGGGGGAGATTGTTAGGAATATATGTGCATTAGTTTGATGATATGTTTAACAAAACACTTAAGTAGAAATTCAATGTCTGTAGCCTCAACGGATAAGACCACTTTGGCTATCCGTTGATGGTGTAGCTTTACTTAGAAATAAGTCTAGTGTTGTAGCATATTTCAGTCTCTGTATTTAAGATGTAATTCTTAGAAGTTGAGAGAAACTATGAGTCATGTTGACTACTAGAAGATATGCAGATAGGAAGGCCAATTGTAAATATTTCATGCCTTGTAATTTTGTATAAATGAAGTGGTATCAACGGATGACTTAAAGACCTTCAACGGATGAGAAGCTAAGCTTCAACGGATGTCTCTAAAGCTTCAACGGATAACATCCTTCAACGGATGAGTGCATCAACGGATGAAAGCTTCAACGGATGTTCTGTTGATTAACCGTTGATAAGTGGTAGTTGTACCTACAAACAGAGGCACGTGGGTGAACAGAGATAACTGAAATGTGGCAGCCTAATTTCAGGAACATCAGAAAAAGCAGCCGTTCTACTCTAGTATAAAGAGACATTAAGTCAACAAAGTACTGGAGTGAACTGGAGAAGAAACAAGTGGAGATCTTACTTTATTATTTTATATATCCTTGTCTTCACTTGTAAACTTGGTAATATATAAACCAAGTAGTAGCTAGTAATTAGAAGAGAATTTTTCCAGAGCTGTTAGAAAAATCTTGAGAGAAAAATTATCTAGTTTGTACTAGGATGCAGCTGTGATCAAATTCTTAGATCACAGAATTTCTGAAATACCATCTCTGGTGGAACAACAAATCCACCAGAAAAGTTTTTAAAGGTTTATTGTGTTCTTTACATTTGTGTTTGAATATATAGCTGTCTGTATCAGCTTAAAGCAATTCACACACTTGTTCATCTTGAACACACAGTCTTTATAAACTGCTCAAAACTTGAAAAAGTTTTGAGATTTACATTCAACCCCCCTTCTGTAAATCTCATTGTTAGTTCTCTAGAAATAACAGAATTAAATACAGAGACTTGCAAGATAAAGAGCTATTTGCTTTAATTCTCAAGAAAGAAGATAAATTTTAAAAACTCACTATTGGGTTTTTTGGAACAAATTAAAACCTCCTATAATTCCAAAATCGAAAGGATATATAATTACACAAATATAAACAATTAAATAGATAAATTGACTAATTATATCTGAAATTTTAGAAAAAAGGAAAACTATTTTCTGTGGAAATAAATAACAGTAATTAAATTAAATTATATTAATTAAACAATTACTACTTGTTCTAAAATAGATCATGAATAAAACCTTTGAAATGGATACATGCATTCTAAATTATAGTATTAGTTTTAACATTACACTTGATTAAATATAAACAGAATAGACAGAAGAGCCATAAAACAAAGGGCCTATTAGCCTGTACTTGATTCAAAACTATTAATTTGTAAAGTGGTGAATCCCATTAACCATTCTTATTCCACAGACATCATATGCAATTGTGATCTCAACACCCACTACCTGTTTGATCTACAATAGACATTTTAACTCAAATTTTAAACATATGTGATACAATTAAAACTACATGTTAGTGTAATTTTTATTTGCTAGTATAATTCACAATGCACAAAGTCTTTTAACAGACTTCTCTTACATTAATGGGGATTTTAACAAACACAAAACACATATTTTTAATTCCTCTTTAACACTTAACCCTGGATTAATCAACATACTCTGATTCACCCCGATGAGTTGAAAGTCTACAATCAAAACACAAAAACAAATCTCTAAAAGAAACAAAATTAAAGAGAGGAGCATACATATGTATCACAGTCAATACATACAAAAGGTAGGCACTTTGTACTTACCACACAGACAAGCTCTTCGTAGGATTATCAAACCCCTCGTTACTGAACTTCGCTTTAAGAACCACAATTAGTGCAACATTGTCCTAAAACACATTTGAATTTAAGTAACGTGGACAAAGCAAACAAATGGACAAAGCACAAAAAGTACGAGCGTACCTTGACCAGACCAAACGGTTAAGAGCAGATCCCCTGAGCGTTAGGAACCAAAGCATCAATCAAAGATTGTGAAACTTTGTTGAACTCAACCTAAAAAATTTACAATTTAAGTTATGTATTCCATAGATATATAATGATAAGCAAAGTTTTTCCTTACCTCATATTTTTGACATGTGAAAATATATCTCTCCGGAAAAAATTGGCAGAGCCATCAATGGTATTCCCATTTCCACTAAACACCTGCATTTGGTACATCCAGTATTAGTGAATGACCTTACCACTGGTATAAGGGCAAATAACTAAGATTTATTAGTGAATTCCACCGGCAACCAGCTCAATATTTCGGTAATAATTTCAGGGGGGAGTGAAGAATTTGCGACAACATCATCAATCTTATTTTCCTTTATAAGTTGTAATGCCAAAGCTTTGCAAAATATACATGACAAGGAAGAATTCATGTTACCCATATAAATATCAGAACAATCTATTCTACAAGACATATGTGATTTCATAACCAAATTAAGCACAACAAACATAGAAAATTTTTAAATAAAATAGCCGACGCTCTTTAATTAATTAAACTAAAAGACCAGTAGAAAAATATAGAACACTATCTTTGTTAAGGAATCTGAATTAAAACTAGGACAAATTATCACTCAAATTAGTTTATACTGCTTATATTTCTTGTTGAAGGTATAAAACTAGAAACTAAAACGACAATCACCTAAGCAAGCACTGAGTAATTGTATGCCTAGAACCTAACCTTGCAAATGATAAACAGTTACTCATCAGTCATGCCCTGAGCTTGAAAGGTCAAATTCAGAACTCCAAAAATATTTCTCAAAATTGTCGCTTTGAACTTGAAAATCAAGGAGATTAGAAATTTCAACATTCATTTTTCTACTTGAGAAGCTCCACCTATTATTGGAAGTGAATCTAAATAGTTGAGCTGAATTCAAAGGCAATTTTGTGAAAGAGGAACAAGAATGGGTGAGGGAGATGGTTAGGGTTTGAAAACTCAAAAACTTAAACCCATCATAATACAAGGTTAATAGATGTGATTTTAAGCAAAACCAGATAGAGAGAGGAGAAAAAAGAGTCGTGGGAGAGAGATGGAAGAGTATGGAGAGTGAGAACGAAGAGAAGAAGAGGGGTCAGATCTAAGAAAGGGGAAGGGGAGAGAGATAAGGGGGAAATGAAAATTAGAAGCAAGAGGCAAATGTACACTAAAGGGGGGGAAATCAAAAATTGTGTGAAAAATAAAAAAATAGTAAATTATTTTTATATTTACATATTATAATTAATTACTTATTTTTATTTTACTTTATATTAATAGAATAATTTTTATTTTGAATAATTTCATATAATTTTTTATATAAAATTATTTGAAATAAATTTGAAAATTTTAAATTTTTTTTCTACATAACTAAAATTAATATATATTAACATTATGCAAGATGATCCTAAAAACATTTTTTCTAATCCCGATATGTAAGATAAATTTCAATTTGTTATAATTTTGCA